>NC_056750.1:700780474-700902974 GCF_019279795.1 Protopterus annectens
GAGTTTTTTCTGTTCATCCCCCTAACAGAGAATCAAGGGCTTTGGTCATATTGGGGAACTGGACTTATGCTTCAGTGACCTTTGCTATCAGGGTGCCGAATTACCTTGCATACTTGACATGGTTCCAGACGAACTTGATCAAGGAGATGTCCAAGTCTTTTTTGGGTAGCTTGCCCTCAGATATCCATAAATCAGTAAACACCCAAATGTCAACCCTACAAATATAGCCATGTGTCTGCTATACCACAGAAAAGATTGCACAGTAAGAGCAGCTGGTACATCACCATGCCTGGATGCAGCTATGTGATTTTGCAGAAAGCTTCAAGTTGCCCTTTATTAATACCACTCTTGATGGTTCCACACTTTTGTACCCAAGGTTAAAGAGATGTTTACTAGGAGTAAATAAGATGGTAAGACTCTGTCTATCATAGGAATCCATTTCTCCACTTTACAAAGATCCTATTCTGGGAAGCAAAGGGGAGGTAAGTAAATGTGGTTCAGGAAATTACAGGGTTTTCACCATGACACTCCTGGGTATAGACCCACTTGAGGCAGATGGTGAGGCAACTAAAATAGATGTCACCCAAGAAACAGAGGTGGACTGCAGAATCAGGGTTTCTGTGGTCCCTTCACTAAGAAACCTTACAAGTGCTCCTGGTGGGTTACCCGGCTGCTGCACCCTGGAGGCAGTTGGGAGGGCACTTAACCTTACATCCACAAGCCTGACAAATCATTACTTCAGATTTATGGGTGTTAGGGATAATCACCAGAGACTGTACCATACCTTTTTTTATCCTCCAAAGAAAAGATTAAAAATCTTGATACTCCACCTGATCAGTTGGAATTTGCAGCAACAGAAGGTTCAAACTGGTAGAGAAAAAAGTCATCAAACAGGTCCCCCCAGACCAGTTAGAATCTAAAGTCTATTCCATGTTCTTTTTACTTCCAAAGAAGACAGGGGATCTCAGGTCAATGTAGACTTCAGCAACATCAATAAATTTATCAAATACACAAAATTCTGGATAGTCATTGTAAAGTCCATATTACCTCTCTTGAAGAAGGATGATTGGATGTGCTCTATAGATCTCCAAGATGTCTACTACCATATTAATATTTAAAGGCAATGGTGGGGATTTCTCTTTTTCCAGCTGGGAGCCAATCATTACCAATTCAGAGCACTGCCATTCATTCTCACCACTGCTCCCAAGGTGTTCACTAAGATTATGGCAGTGATAGCAACTCACCTACAACTGTGAGGGATCCAGGTTTTCTCTATTGAGACAACTGGAACCTAATTGCTACCTCCAGGGATCGATTGCTACAGCACCAAGCATTCCTACTTCATCTTGCAGATCAGTTAGAAAAAACTGTCAATCATGTGAAGAGCAAACTGCCTCCTAGTCTACTCATAAAAGTCATGGGATGTCAGATCAATGCAATTCAACAAAGTGCCAAATTTTCAATAGCAAGAGTATTGTCATTAAGGCTAGTAGCTTCCCAGATGGTTCAGCATCCCCCATCCATAAGCAAGATTGATTCTTTATTTTTTAGGTCTGATAACCTCTGCCATCACATTAGTACCACCAGCAAGATATCACAATAGTACTACAGTGGACTCTTTCAGTTTGGTGGTCACAGAGTCCCCCCCCCCGTGCCAGAATCTGTCTCACTCAAGTATGCAGAAACCATAAAATGTGGATAACCTCTCCATCAGTGGCAGAGGGGAGACCCTTCTATCCATCAACACCTCAAGCCACAGTAAACATGGCCACTGCTCTTCTAGGGTGGGGGGCATTTTGAGGGGAAGACAATTCAAGGAATGTGGTCTCTTACAGATGTCAAATTTTACTTTGGTATCTTGGAGATGAGAGTGGTCCTCCTAGCATTGCAGGCATTCCAGGACTACCTACCCAAGGGTGTTATCTCCATCCAAATGGACAATATGTCAGTGGTATGGTGCATCAACAAACAAGTGGGAAGATGATTGTATGCACTTTGCTGGGTAGTCATGTGAATCTACCAGTGGCTGATGTCTTCCTATTACTTTCTCTTAGCAACACACTTTCCCAGGACATTAAATGTACTAGTAGACAACTTGAGCGGGTCTATCCTATTACCTCACAAGTCATCTCTCAAACAAACAGTGGCAATGGAGTTTTTCTACCACTGATGTCCAACCTTCCTGCAACCTTTTTGCCTTCTACCTGAACAACAAGTGCATCAATTACTTTGCACTCATCTCTCAACAGGGACAGTCACAGAGAGATGATGTAGTCCACACTTGGCACCTGGGTCTCCTTTATGCATTTACACCAATACCTCTCCTGATAAAATTCATACAGTGATTGATTGTGAGATGTGAAGAATACTAAATGAAAAATATAATTCATTTAAGACATAAAAGCATACTTTTGGAGGTCATATACACTGTTGTTCCTTTACTATTTATGTGCATTCTTATAATAGCACTGTTCTAATAAAAAAAATGCATTGCATTCATAACAATAATCTGAGTAAACACATATGAACCTATAGTCTACAAGAATTCTTAGCATTTTGAATTCACACACTAAGGTTTATGAGGTATAAAATTTCCAGTTGTCATCCTATTTAACATGCTCATTTGAAATGGCAGAATATGAAGTGCTGATACCTGGAGCAGCAGCAGATACATCTTTCTGACGCTGAAAGTCTTGCTCATTAGATGGGGAATTTGTCGGTCTATAACTAAGCATATAGATAAAGATAGGTTTATGTAAAAGAGACAGACTGAAATCTGTGTGAGTGGTGTCTGGGAAGTATGTTAGGGGTGGATGTGTATTTTGGGGGAGGTCCCTTGGATGATATCTAGGCAGTTATGGAAGGAGAATTATTGATGCTAGGAGGGGCATAGAGTATGATATTCCATCTTGGTGGGGTATGTTTTTCCAGGTATTGGTACAGGTGAACATTAGATCTCATTTAACAGACCCTTTGCTAATGATAACAGCTATGAATTCCTTCCTCAAAGCCCTTTTTAAATATCTCTAGCTGCAGTCCTCAGGGCATCTGCATTCCCACTGGCCCATGATATGGTTTTAACATGGTAGTGTAGGACTCTGGCTTTAAGGTAGTAGTGTAGGACTCTGCCTTCAACATGGTAGTGTAGGACTATGCCATTAATGTGGTAGTGTAACACTTTGACGTTAATGTGGTAGTGTAGGACTCTGGCTTTAACATGGTAGTGTATGACTCTGTCTTTAACATGGTAGTGTAGAACTCTGGTTTTAACATGGTGGTGTAGGACTCTGGCTTTAACGTGGTAGTGTAGGACTCTGGCTTTAATATGGCAGTTTAGGAGGGTGTACTCCCTGTAAAACCCTTTAGCTGTTTCTTGCTACTCATGAGGTTTGGATTTCTGTTCTAGCATGCATATTAGGAAGGTTTCTGAATTTGTCAAAATAGGGAAGGATAGCATATTTTCTCCTCCAACCAGTATGACTTGATGACCCTTCCCTTCACAAAACCCTCAGATTCATGAGGTCCTTTGCAGACTGGTCTGTAGTCTGCTTTCTTCCATTAAAAACTGAATTAATCACTGCCTTAAGAAAAAAGATGACAAGCCTTTGATCATCTCACCTGTGGATCTCATTTTGGGAGATTCATTTTTGTGGCATGGAAGTATCCTGAGACTGACCTTTCTGTCCCTAAAAAGATAAGTGCAAACTCCCAAGTGAGTAGCATTCATTGTTATTCAAGCATATCAAAGAAGACATTTGTATGATTGCTTCAGCTCAGCTTAGCATAGAATACAGAGGCCCAATAGGGAGTGAAATGCTATGAGCAATTAATTGTGACAATGGGTGGTGGTCTCTGCTTCTTTAGGCTTTGAGGCTATAAATTATTTATCTCACCCGTCACCTTAATTTTATTAACCAAAAGATAGTGACATGATAAATAATTTTGTTTTTTTCACAAATGCATGGTGATATTCATTGAGCTTCCCTAAAACCTGAACTTCAAGTTTACTTAATTTAAAACCTTTCTATATAAAAAAATGAAACAGAAATAAATAAATCTTATGTCTATAACAAGAACTTTGGAAGCCCAGTGAAATATTTTGATATTGTTATAGACGAATAAACCCCTAATACTCGGGTAGAAATGTATGGAAACTATTCTTTTCGTCAACAAAATACAAAACTGTAGTCCACTACACAAAACCATGGTAGTGCTATGCATACCTCCCATCGATACCAAATTACTCAGTTTGACCAAGTTTTGGGGTCCAAATAATGGGGTGCCACAATTCCCGAGTGGCACCCCTTAATTTCTTATTTCCCGGTGCTTTTATTTTAAATTTTATTTCCCAGTTTTTGAGCTGATGTTATCATGTGTGCGATGACATCAGCTCTGTGAAACAGAAACAGCCTGTTGGAATTGAGCTGAAGAGCTCAACGTGCATGCATTTCCGGCTGCAGTTCCAAATCCTTAGTGGGAATATGCTACTGCCTAGAGCTGCTTCAGTGAGAAGGAAGGGTGTGTATGCCTACGGAGGAATGGACAAATCAGCTATACCATTTTCATATGCTGCAGCAGAGGTATGTAAGGCTAGATATGCTGCTGCAGGAAGAGCTGCCGTTTTTTCTGTGGATGAAGCACAGCTTAGATATGCTGATGCAGGAGAAGCTGACTTTTTTTCCTGTGGATGAAGCAGAGCTTGGATATGCTGATGCAGGAAGAGCTGCATTTTTTCTGTAGATGAAGCAGAGCTTGGAAATGCTGATGCAGGAAGAGCTGCCATTTTTTCTGTGGATGAAGCAAAGCTTGGATTTGCTGATGCAGGAAGAACTGCCATTTTTTTTCTGTGGAAGAAGCAGCAGTATGGTGTGTGTGTGTGTGTGTGTGTGTGTGTGTGTGTGTGTGTGTGTGTGTGTGTGTGTGTGTGTGTGTGTGTGTGTGTCTGAGATAGCTGGTGGCTGGAGGAGGTACTCAGACTTGGGTACAGGTAACAAGAGCCTACAGTCCCTGCCCACTACTGCTTGTGAGAACTTTCCAGATTTATGCCTCATAGTTTTTGTTCTTTTCCTCATAAACTCTGTGTTTTCTGGATTTTTGTGGCAAATCAATGAAAGATTAAATTCACTAAAAAATGACAGGCATTTGTATTTCAGACTTCATGTTCTTCAGAAAATACATGTAACACAAAACCTTTTATTCTAGCAATTTTCTAAGTTTGTAAGATCAGTATTTGAAATGTATCCCTATTTTGGGGCTGTATTCCCCCATTATTGGCTTTGTCCAGGTTTTTTAGTGCTAAGAGGTTGAGAGCTATGGTGAGAACTGAATTCTGGATTCCCCATTATTGGCTTTGTCCAGGTTTTTTGTGCTAAGAGGCTGAGAGCTATGTTGAGAAATGAGAACTGATTTCACTAAATGATAGCCATTTACATTTCAGTCTTCCTATTGTTCAGGAAACTGCTGATATGGCATATTGGTATGTTGCTCTGACTGTAGTGCACAGGGTCCTGGGTTCAAGACTTTGCAGTGAAACACATGGTGGTAACACAACATTTTATTCTAGCAACTTTCCAAAATTATACAAGCAATGTTTAAAATGTGTCCCTGGATTTGGGGCTTTTGTTCCCCCTCCAATAAATTTTGGCTTTTTCCAGATTTCTCGTGCTGTAAAGTTGTGAGATACAGTTGAGTGTCGAGTGGATTTTACAAGGAACTGAGAGCTTCAGGGGAAGAGAAGTTTAGTGTTGCTTATGCTGAGTCTGCTTTTATTATTAATAGCATAACAGGTTAAATACTTGCTTTTGATGCAGAAGGGTATGTAGATGCATTGCTGATATTGTACTGTGTTGTTGTATTTTTAAAGGGGGTAGGTGTAACAAGTCAAAGGTGTAGCTACAGTTACAACAGAAGTGAGAAAATGTCCTGCACAAGGGCATTTGTGTTTTAGTGGAAAGAGCAAAAAATATCATTAACCCAAATTCAGGAACAGAAAATCATAATTATTATGTTCTGTGCTGTATTATAAGAAAACTATTTTTAAATGAGCACAGTACATTTTCCAGCATTCAAGATAAAACACATATTTTTCCACTGCAGACAGTGGAGAAGCAAGAGTGGCCAGTTAACAGCCCCTGAATTACAATGATAGTTTTGATGCTTCAGGACGAATGTAGGAGAGGGTCTGTCAGTACTTGGACTAAAAATTGGAAGTCTTAAAACATGCACTTTGCCTAGTTTATTTTGTTGTGCATTTATAGCTATTGACTTGCTCTAATAACACAAATCAGAGCAAGTCAAGCAAAAAAACTGAAATTGAAAATAAGTTTGAGAAGCTATGCAAGATGCCCATGGCTTACACTATTGTCATTCTAATATATATATATATATATATATATATATATATATATAAGTGTGAGTGTAAGTAGACTTTTATGATGGAAATGTTATGAATTGGGCAGTTTAGTCATTATTGGTTCATGCATTTTGTTTCATTGCCTACTGGATAAATATTCAAACAATAAATTTAAAATGTGTTCTAAGTCTAACAAGTGTGCCGTATTACACAATGAATATAATTTCATAAAGTCAGGAAGGTGTATCAAAGAACACATGTATGTTTCTTGTTTTGTGTGCAAAGGGCCTATGATTTGAAAACAGTCCAAAAGTAATCTTTATCCACCACTGGGGCCAGATGCATTTTCTTTGGATGTGATATGAGTTTCAATGCTGTTTCAGTGAATGAGAGAAGTTTTAATGCGAAGTCTGTTTTCATTGTGAGACAGTATTGTTTGTTTAGCAGATGTCGATTAGTGTTTGTGCATTGTGCTATAAAATCTAAATAATCATTGTAGAAGAAAAGCAGTATGCACATTAGTGTTTATGGTAAATGGGGTGAAATAGCCAAGTAACGGGACATTGGAATGGCTGCAGGGGGACTCTAGTGCCATATTTTGGTTGCCAGTTGGTATCCCACAATTCCATTGGAGTGTGGGGTATATAATTATGTATGCAAATGTTATGTTAATCAACATATAGATTTATACCTATTTTTCATGGGCCTTGTCCAGATTTTTGATGTTTCCAGGTTGAGAGGTATGGTGCTATGTCAGATACTGTAATAAAGTCCAAGTGAAAAACTGATAGTTGCAAACAAAAAGCCAGGAAACTTTTTGTTGTAACTGTGATTTTTCATTGGTACATTACATTTTGTTTGTGAGCCAGTATACATTCCTTCATCATATAGGTATATTTCTGTGTATGTGTCTTCATTTTTTTCATTCTGACAGACTGTCTTCATAAGTTCATAGGTAGTTATAAGGTGTGGGATCCAGGAGACCACTGAGGAACCTAGCCCAATTTCCTAATTGACCCAGATGACTGTCTGGTTAAATTATTTGCTGATGTTCACACAGTATACAAATGGAATCTGAAGGAATCAAACCCTGAACTTCAATAGCCTTAACTCTCTGAATTGATGGCATTGAATGAGAAAAAAAAGGAAAGACATTTTTTAAGACAGAAAGAATCTGGACAGACTGCTGTCAAACACACCCTCTGTAACCCGAACTGAATGAAGAGGTGCTCAGTGCAGAAATTTTCTTGGTCAGTAATTCACAGGCTGAGGCAGGACTGCTTTTACAAGGATACATGTGGTGGTAAACTGAAGACTTTAACCCCAAATTAATTTCTTGGTTAGCCCCCCTCCCCAAAATTGTAGAATTAAAGGGCATGTTAATGTGATTAAAAATAAAACTATAGTGAACACTTTGGGCCATATTCCAAAAGAGTTGCTCTCAGTGTAAGTCTGCCCTGATTCCAAAAGATCTGCTGTCAGTGTAAGTGACTTACTTTGGTGCAAGGTCTATCTATAAACAGGCTTGCTACATGGACCAGATTCCAAAACACCTGCTCTTAATGTAAGTAGTCTTTGAAATTGGGCCCTTTGTATAAGCACACATTGTCCTGTGGCATTTAAAAAAAAAAATTATTTTCACTTTATATATTGTTCAAACGAACATTGAGGTGTGGTAACTTAGTTTGCTGGAGAAAAAAAAGAACTAATATGGCAAATCAAATTAAATGCCAATACCCCCACCCATCTTGAATGAGACTGTTAACATAAAGTATTTGTTGAAGCTCATTAAATTTAAATTGTGATTTGTTCCTTTTGTGTAGTGTTTTTTTTCTATTGAAAGTGAGATATATAGTGCATTCTGTGTTCCGAGGAAATCAGTATGAACTTTTAAACTTGGTTCTGCTTTGGTTGTTTAAAGAGCGGAGACTTAAATCATACATTGCAGAAGTCACTTGTAGAAGAGCTTCTGTACTACACACTGATGAAGAGATAAGGGGGAGCATTTAGTGTTTTTTTTTTTTTTTTTAACAGAACCTTTACATTAGTCATTGGACCAAATATCGCAGAGTGCCAAGTCATGAGTTGGCTTCTTATAGTTACATAGGAGCTTACTATGCTAACAGCTTATGAGTCCTTACAAGCCTAACCAATATAACCCAGTTTTACTGAATATATGTCCTGTAGGAGCAAAAGGATGGCATGGATTTCACCTATGCTTTGAGTATCTTATAGATTGTCCAGTCCATAAGTGACATAGACACTACCCTGGGTGTAAATTTGCAATTCCCCACCCACTAATCCAAACTGCTTTTGAAGATGGCCAGGGGAAGGGTCTGGTTAATGTGAACAGGAGGTCTGTTCCAAAGAAGAGGCAATTTATTTTTTTTTTTAAACAGTTTTTATTGATTTTCACAAATAAAACAAGAGATTTCTGTACATTTTAAACAATTTAAATAAAACTATATATATCAAAACTGTTTACAATGCCCATAACATACATACATTTACAGTAGTATTATTACATCTTATCTAATAATTTCTATAGTTTTATCCTTGATAATGTATTATGAGTTACTTTTGTTGATCTTAAATCAAGGGTTAACAGTTCTCTTTTACATACAGTTCTGGCCAGTAAAATAAATTCAGAAAAAGGGAGAATATTTCTACTTTTCCAGTTTGATGTAATAATTTTCCTTGCAATTGCAAGAAGAGACCAGAGAGAAGGGGCAATTTCTGAGACACATATCTGTCTCTCCAACTTGTTTTGTTTGATTCGCTGACTAAATTTAGATTCCTAGATTTGGTGACCCCCATGCTTTTAGACTTGCAGATGTGTAGCAACTCCATCAGGGCTAGATTTATGAGTGCCTTGTAGGTCAGGCATGGGACATCCCTTAATAGTCAGTAGGAAAGAGAGTAAAGAGATCGAGCTTTTAGTTTATCCACGTAGCACACGTTGCTTACATACTCGATTATTGTAATAATGAGGGCTGAGTACAACAGGACTATCATTTCCTTGGATTTGGATGCCATGCTTTACTTAATAAGTTCTGCCATATAAAAGGCCTTCCTAACCACTGTGGATGCATGGTGGTCAAATTTCAGGCTACTATCTATCTGTGTGCCTAGACCTTTCATCTCTGAGTCTACTGTTAAGGGTGTGCTATTGATGCTGTAATATTCAGGGGTATTTGACTTCCCAAAGGGTATGATAATGCATTTTTTCACATTCAGTTTTATGCCATGGTTCTGGCACCAATCACTCCTGAAGTATATCTACATCACTGGGGGATTCAGTGATTGCCCCCAACTTGCAGCCATCGGCAAACATTGTCATCCAGAGGCTTTCCACATTAACCTTGACTTTAGAGAACTATATTCCTAACAGGAGTGGTCTCAGCACTGAATCCTGTAGCACACCACTGGTAACTGTTCTCTTGCTGGATCTGGATTCACCCACTTTAACCACGTGTCCTGCCCATGAGCCAGATAGGTATCCATTTGGTGATGTAGAGATTTACACCCAGTTTTGAGAGTTTATTTATAATACCTGAGCAGAGAATTGTGTCAGATGCCTTGGCCTTTTACCCTCGTCCATGGCCTTAATGACTTTCTCAAAGAGAACCACCAGATTAAGTAGGTATGACCTGCCCTTGCCAAAGCTGAATTGGGTTGGATCCATGTTTGTAGGTTTCCTATGTCATTATTTATCAGCTCAATGATTACTGTTTCCATGGCCTTGCATATAAGACCAGTCCAACTTAAGGGTCTGTAATTTTCCAGGTCAGTAGATGGTGCCCCTTTAGGCAGAGGGATGACTGTTCCTGTCCTCCACTCTATTCGGATAAAGCCACTGTGGAGGCTGTGGATAAATAGAGATCTTAATGGGACTGGTAAGTCCTAATTTAAGCTTTTTAAGAGGCAACCTAATATATCATCAGTCCCTATTGTTTTTAGCTTTAAAGAGTGCAGTGGCAACCTGTTCTTTGGTGATAATTGTCACTGGAGTGGTGGAAGGTATTTCTTGGTGGAGAACTGGGGCTATGGGGAGGTGAAATTTGAGCTGAATTTGTTTGCCAGCAGATTTGGTATATCTTTTGGCTGAGTATAGGTGATGCCCCCTACAACTAATTCTGTACATTGATATGGATGGAAGTGCTCAGCCAAGGGTATTGCATGAGCATAGACATGTATCTGATAAATACATTTTGAGTAGTTTCTTGAACTGGGTTATGTTGTTAGCAGATCTGACATTGTGAAATTTGCCTTTTCCCCACTGTAGTGCAACCACAGAGCTGGTATATATGGTTGGTGGGTGCGGGAGGCAAATTATTAGGGATTAAAATATTAGGTTGTGTGGGAGCACATCCCCCCACCCACCCGCGTGGGTTTAAAATAGTGCAGTGTGTGAAGGGGAAATGTTGGCCAACTGGTTACTTTCCCTATTTCACACATTTGCTAAACTGAATGTTCGATGAATGAAAGTTTGATGTCTAGTGTTCGATCATCGGAGGTTCGATGAATGTAACCTTTGACGATTGAACATAGACCCAGGTCAATCAGGTAAGCACACAATGAGATTTCCAACAGCAATTCCCAGCTCAGATAAGTGAAATCAGCCCTCTCCTGCCACAAGAGTGCAGACTTTGACCCTCTTGATGTAAAATAACTGGTTTGGAGCACAAGTATTGAACCTCCAGATGTCCAAAACTACCTGTATATCTATAGCCAGTTTGACTCTGTTAGATAGAGGTATTGCACATGGGGAAATGCAGTCAAGACACTTAAACCTTTTATAAAAGGTAGTTCAGAACTAACAGATTGTTTGTACTATTTTTCTAACAGGAAAGAAAAAGAAGTCATAATGCCACCGTACATGCAGTGGGCAATTATTAGTGTAATACCCAGGGAAGAAGAGGATAGGATGAATGTAGCAGACCACTATCCAATTTCTTTAATAAATGTAAATACTAAAATTCTCACTAAGGTATTAGATAAAAGATTTGATGGCATATGTCTGCAAGTAACAGACCTAACACAGAATTGTTTTGTTAAAACTAGGCAGATAGCTTTGTTTGAGGTAATTATGTGTGATTAAACTTAGGTTAATATACAAAATCTACCTTATACTCTTTATTCTTGTTTAAGGGGTTTGTCTCTCCTTTTGTAGGTTACAAATGGGGCTGTTTATATTTAGTCTTATATCTAGTGACACTGTTTATTTATATTTAGTCATGTAAATGTAAATACTATTTTTTTTTAGGTTGTTGTTGTAGTGTACCATGCATACTTCAGGGTTGTGTTACTCTGTTTCCTTTCCTCCCAGTAAATCTCTTTTTTCATTTTTTTTTTTTTTTTTTTATTAATAATATTATAGATTTTATGTAATATTTATTGTTTAGTAAATCTTATTGTTTGTACTATTTATGTATTGTATGTATGAATATTAAAAAAAAAAAAAAAAAAATTTTGAGAAAAAGCAGATAACTGGTGGCTCCTAGTTTACTGTATGTGTACAGTAAGAAGTGACAGCCAAGATTTTGGGGTAGTCTTGTCTGACAGCAAAAAGCCTTAAATTCAGCGGAATGGGATTATTTATTCATGGTTATGGAAAGATGGGTCTTGGGACCTAAATTTATGGTGCACATTGAATTCTGTATTGAGCTCCAGCTTTCTGGGTAGTAGTAAATGGTGACCTCCCCCAAAACACAGGGGTGGGTAATATGTCAAGAGGCATGAGAAATGGTTACCTCCTGTTCCTCGAGCTTTTTATTCTGGTTGTGGATGAACTAGCAACAGAAGTTAAGCGTAAATTCTAACAGAAGCAGATGAATATAGAAGAAACCAACCAAAGTCTGAGCACCGGCTTCATCCCACCTGAATGCAGTGTCATCCCTCTACACAAAGGTGGGATGTCCACTGACCCAGGCAATTATAGACCCATCAGCCTAACTAGGCTGATCTACAAGGCCATGGAATGCATTATCATGGACCTTATAAACAAGGACATTGGCAACCTCCAAACGCTTTACCCCACACAGTTTGGTTTTGTCAAAGGGAGATCATGCCTGTTAAACTTGGTTGACTTCTTTGAAACAGTCTCCAAAGTCATGGACGAAGGGTAGACATTACACACCACCTACCTTGACCTCGCCAAAGCCTTTGACACTGTTCCCCACTCGGGCATAATAGATAACCTCTCCCACCTAGGCATCGACCCATATGTTACCAGATGGGTAGCTAACTGGCTCACTGATAGAACCCACTCAGTCAAAGTAGAGGAACCCATCTGTAGTAGTAGACCCATAATGAGCAGTATACCCCAAGGATCGGCCTTGGTGCCCTACTGTTTGGGATATACTTTTCTGAGGTGCAAGCCAAAACCAGTCATCTGTGGCTGACCAAGTTTGCAGATGAATGCAAGCTAGGCGCTGTCTTAAATTCCCCTAGTGATGTGAACATCCTCCAAGAGGGCCTTACCCAAACTAATGACTGGTACCAGAAGCATGGCCTCAAACTGAATGCCAATAAATGTATCATTGTCCTCTTTGGGAAAATGTCATTTCCACTAATTATCACATAAACAATGTACTAAGCATGAAATCAGTCGTGAGGGACTTGGGTACCCAAGTTGATAGCAACCTGACTTTTGACCACCATGTTGCCTCTGTTGTACAGAAGGCTTTCTACATGGACCACCTCATAAATAAGGGTATTTCATCCAGGAACAAGGAGGTCATAACATCCCTGTACTCCTCCCTTATCAGACCCATTATCAAGTACAATGCCCCCTTCGGCATGTACCTTGCCAAGCACATGCAGCAGATGGAGAGACCACAGAGGTTCCTGACCAGGAAAATCCAGGATATCAAACACCTATTCTATACAGGTAGGCTAATAGCCCTGTCCCTCTCCTCAGTCTTATACAGACTGCTCAAAGGTGACCTGTGTCTATCATACAAGGCCATTTTAGACCCAGCATTGATGGAGTTGCTGCATGTCCATAAGACAAACTCCACTCATGCAACCTGCATGCAAGGTCTTAACCTGGTCTGTGACAGGAATAGAATCTGTTGGTGGGATAGATTTTTGTCCCAAAGTCTCCCCTGTCTATGGAATAGATTCCCTCGACATGTCAAGCAGAGTACCTCTCTAGCCCTCTTTAAGAGGAACCTGGATGACTGGATGGGAAACAGAAAATATACCCCTGGGATCCCACCTGTGTGCCTGTTGGACAGGGGGAATCAGGTGCTGAATTTGAGGGAACATGGCAAAATTCTTAGCTAGGCTTACAAGGTCCTACTGGCCAATAGCATAGTATCATCCTATGAACCTATGAAACTAAACCTGCTTTTGTTGTTTGCTGATGACTGTCCATTGGTAGGGAAGCACAAATGAATCTGCCTAATTTTGCATGTAGTCCGCCAATCCAAATTTGTATCAGGAATCACTTGTAATAAAAAAAAAATTACATTGGTCAGGTTAGAGTGGTTAGGGGGAAGGAAATGTAAGAGACCAAGTGCTTTCATATAGGAGGTCCCACTGGCTAGGTTCTTGTGTGTAGAGGCAGAAAATACTTGGGAAAATACAATAAGTAGGAGTATAGTACACTTAAAGAATAACATTCTAAGAGACCAAATTAAGTTCTTTTATAGGTTCTCTACAATAGTGGGGGAAATTTGAACCCTCAAACAATGCTAATTCCCTATATATTATCAGAAATATCCCCTTCGTCCAGTCATCTTGGATCAATGGAGTACCAGCTAATAATATTTGATTCTATTCTTTCAAAGGAGGTTAAAAGGATATCACTGATTTGGCTATATACACCTATAGACAACATAGGGGCTGTCTAATATACAGTTGTATGCTTTGGCCAGTAACATTTCACAATATGTAAGGTTAACTTCATCTGCTCACTCATCCTGCAGAAAACACTAATCAAAGTTAGTAGCAAGCAAATGAATGGAAGAATATGGGCAAGAGATCTGTTCTTGAGGAGGAAAGGAATGTGATATGGGGGCTTGATCTGAAAAAGAGAATTTAGTCAAAAACAAGAATTAGTACACTCTCAGTTGAAAATGTACATGGAGTAGAAAAAGCTTATGACTGGATGAACTAGTCCCATCAAGAAGAAAGGAAGTTGGTGGAGGTACCAGTGCTACTGTACATGTAAAAGGTGCACCTGATGACTCTATAGTTAATGCAGATTAATACGCAGCCTTAGATAATTAAAAAGTTACTTAGATCAGATATCCCCACAGCACCCTGTGGCAGGTAAAAAGCTTTGGTCCAAGCTAAGGAGGGCTTAGTGTATAAAACATTATGGGCACACAGTAGGCTTATCATCCAAAGGGTATTCATAATTTGAGTTGGCTTAGGGTAGGCCTCCATAATGGATGAGTTGTGGGGAAAAGTATGGCTACAAGCAAGAAATATAAAAAATGGACAAAACTTTGGATTACACAAATGCATATTCTTCACAGCTGGTGTTTAACATTAGACAAGTTATCCAGGCAAGGTAGAAAGGAAAATAGTTTATTTTGGAGACAGCAGCAAGCAAAATGAATGCAATACACATTCTGGAATGGAACCAAAATGAGTGCAATATGCTTTCTTGGACTGCCCTTGAGCACAGACTAGATGGTCCCAAGCCATAAGCATGTGGAATGCTATTTTTAACTGAAAGTCTTAAGTTCACAAATGAATCTTGTCCGTTCGGTATTGGAAATCAAATTGATTTTTGGAATCATGTGCAGCTTAGAGCATGGTTATTGTCAATAGTTACAACTGTGCTGCCCAAGGAATGCAAAAGTAAGGCTTTCTGCTCATGCCTGAATGGACAGAATATATTGCAGTCATTATAAGAATTATTTCCTGTCTCAAAACAGAAAACTATAAATAAACAGAAGAAATACAAACGTTTGAAAGGTGTTTAAATTTCAAAGATTCTTGAATTGAAAGTATATTAAATAATTGTAATAGTAACACCACTCATTGATAATATGTTAGGGAAATTAACTTGTATATGTCTATATCATTTATATGGTCTGTAGTTGTTTGCCTTTTCTTTGTTTCCACTTGTTGAAAACCAATAAAAAATATAAAAGATCATTCATATAAATAACAGATTTTCTGTCAAAACCTCTCTTGTCATATTATTCCCAAAGCAGTCAGGTCCCTTGGAATCATGACAAAAATCCTTGTTCAGTATAAGAATCAGGGACACTGAAAAGTTATCCCTCTCCTTACAAAAGATAATGATATTACTTCAGGTTCTTTTTAGTTCCAAGAAATCGGAAAGTTAGAGATCTATTCTAGAGTTGCTTAACTTAGACAAGCAACTCCGCATAAACAATTCAGGATGGTGACCTTATTAACTATTTTATTTTTGTTTGCCTGAGTGGGCTGGAGTGAACATCTTTCATCAAAGGGATACTTGCTAATCTATTCTTTTTATTCAGGCATAAGAACACTCTTATTTCAAGTCTAAAACCATTATTTTAGTGTGTGATATTCCCATATGACATAGCAATAGCTCCATGACACTTTTCTGAGTTCCTAGCCCCAGTTGCAACAACATTCATTTGCACTAGACACGCACATATATATATATATATATATATATATATATATATATATATATATATATATATATATATATATATAAAATATGTTTGTAGAAAACATGAGCATTGGAATTGGTACATGTTTATAGCTACAAATGATGGGATGTTAGTGCGGTGATTGTTAGCTGGGTTAGTTTAGAGGATGCCAGGTTGAGTGAAGGAATGGTGGTGGTGCTAGAGTAGAAATGGGATGGGATGGGAACTATGGATAGAGAAGTAGAGTCCCAGTGGAGATATAGTAGTGAGGCAGAATATATTACTAGAGTGTGTTTTTTTTTGGGGGGGGGGGGGTTGATTAGCTTGTTATTTGGATATTAGTGGCTCTCTGTCTTAGGTTTTTGAGGTTGGCTTAAGGTGATTACCTCACAGACAGAAGACACAGGGTTTGATTCTTGCCTTTGTAGGAAATTGCCTAGGCTTAAAATGTCTCACAAGGGCAGATAGACTAGTACTTACCTATGAACCTATTAATGTTGTATAATTGGTTATGTCATAGAGGTAATATGAGAGTGAGTGCCACAACTGAAAAAAACATGTTATGTGGAGGACAGCATGTTTCTAAGTTTATTAGGTAATTGGATATTAATAATTTGTTGGTGAAGTTGGTATGTGGTGTCTTTGATTTTTAGTCTATGGTTGAGGGGGTGGTATTTCATTGTAGTGAGTTTTCTAGATGAGGCATAGGCACAAGAAGTAGTTTAAAATTTGATGACATTATTTCAGTAAATGGTTTCTCAGCTCAGGCTTGCAGTCATAGTGTATCTAGAGGTATTGTCATATATACCATTTTATACATGTTTAAAGTTGCTAAAAATGATTTAGGGAGACAGTGGAAGTGTCAATGAAATGTCATCTAGATGGAAGTATTTACTGATCTTGGAGACCACCTTTGCATCACAGAGCACATAAGGTAACCACAACACACACACACACAGCGCAGACCATCTTAAATAAATTGATTTATGCTGCGGCTGCTAAGAGAACAATAAAGAGACCAGCTGGCATAATGATTACGTTTTAGACTCCCATGCACAAGGTTCAATCCTGACCTCTGGCCAATGCCTGTTTGGAGTTTACATGTTCTCCATGTGTCTGTGTGAGTTGTACCCACCTTTGAAAAACATGTTTCTATCTCAAACTCACCAATGAATGGAAATGTGGGCAGTAGCACAGACTCTACATGGTGTCCTATGGTAGAAGACGTGTATAGACAAACCACTTTGGGCATCTACTGTGGTGTGCATTATCTTCAAGACAGGAGAACACAGATCACAGACTGTATGTCGTGGCAGGGTGAGCCAATCAGTGATGTAAAATATGTCTCTTAAGTGATTCGATCAAGTTGTCTAATGTCAACAAATAGGCATGGCCAGCTGGCACTAAGTGGGTTGTGGACCTGGCTACTCCAACCCATGCCAGGGAACCATGTTAATGATGGGAGGAGTGTATATGCTGTTATTGGCCAGTGTGTGCCTATCATGAGACCAGCAACCCTGGGTCAATGTTACTGGCTGGCCGGTGTCCAGTTGCCCAGCATGGTTTACCTGGGATAACTCTATTGAGCGAAAGCTGGATGCAGAATCCATCAGTCTGCTAAACATGAACACTTAGTGTAGGTTCACTAACAGGACAAAGCTTGGAAGTGGATGACATGATGGTATGATGACATCCTGTGTATTCAAGAGACATGATGGAAGGGTAGTGCAGCAAAGTCACTTGGCTTGGGATCCAGAGTCTACTACTCGGGAGGAGGACAGGTTGGAAATGGTGTCAGAATTGTGGTGAGAGACAGGCTTCAGAAGGCAGTGAGGAATATCATCAGAAATAGTGACAGACTCATGGCAATCGGACTCCAGCCTAATGATAGGGCAGTATTCATAATCTCAGCCTGTGCCCCACAGCAGGGTTGTGATAGTGAAATGAGTGCATTCAGACAGCAGTTGCAGGACCTGCTTCCTAAAGGACAACATGAATGGGTGACTTAAATGCACATATCAGGACAGACAGAACAGGATATGAGGACCTTTCTAGGTCCACATGGGTGGGACAACAGGAATAAAGAAGGAGAGGCCATTCTAGGCCTCTGTCTGACAAATGGCTTGATAGTAGCCAACACATGGTTCAGAAAAACAGACAGTCACAAGATTACATACGTGTACTATTTTGTACACCTTATTTTTCAGCTTCTTTGGCATCCTTCTGTCACACACTACCCCTGACATTCTGTGCCAGTTGGATGCAGCCCCTCTGATTCTAACTTTGACCTCCTTATTCAGACTTTCCTTCTCAACCATTCAGCCCAGATAACTGTAGCTGTTAACCTCTTCCACTAGTTTCCCTTCTATCTCAGTTCTCATCTTCTTCTGATTTTCCCCATTTGCTACTATTACAGCTGTCTTGTCTGTATTCATTTTCATCCCATGTATCTTCAACTTTGCATTGCTTTTGCCTATCATTTATTGAAGTTTTTTTTTCAGAGTCTACTTGTAATCCCACATCATTTTCATACAGCAGCTTTGTTGATCTGTTGTCGTCCAACCTGTTTGCTAATGTAGTCTGTCACCAGTATGAGCAATAGGTGGCTCAGACCCACAGGGAACCCCTCAGTGAGTCTGAACACTGTTTATACTTGTGTTATTGTGTCCTTGTATAAAGTTTTCATTGATTCTACCAATGTTATTTGGACTTTGAACCATCACAAGACTGCCCAAATCAGCTTTCTTGGCACGTTGTTGTATACTTTCTCCATACCTATGAATGTCAGTTTGGACTCTTTCCTCATCCCTATAGCTTCTTCTCATCTATCTGATTCCCTGCAAAGATCAGCTGCATCCTTATCTGATATGAACTCAGACTGCTCTTCTCCCATCTTACAGTCTACCAGTCTGTATATTCATTTATCAGTCACCCTCTCCAGAACTTTCATGCAGTGTGACAGGAGTTTGATGCTTCTATACAGACCACAGTTGTGAATGTCCCCTTTTTGTACACTGGTACTAGAATATTTATTCTCTAGTCATAGGGGATACAACTTTCTATCTCTATACTGCTCTAAGTACCATTTGGAGCCATTTAGTCTGTAACTCACCACACACTTTTATCGCATCTGTCATGACTTCATCTGAGCCTGCTGCTTTCCCTGACTTAATTTTCCTTAGTGCTGTTCTTACTTCTCCTAGGGTGGGCTATCACAACCAGAACCCTGCTGTGGGGCATAGTGCTATGAGTAGTGCCCTATTCTTACATTGATATGAGATTTTCACTGATTCTGATGACATCGTTGCATTGTCTTCTGAAGCCTCACTCATTGCAGTTCTCCACTAATTCTAGTCTGTCCTCCTCATGAATAGTAGACTTTGGATCTAAAGCCAAATAGCATTGCTATACTGCCCTTCAACCTTGTCTCCTAGATACAGAGGATATCAAGCCTCCTCCATACTATTATTTCATCCACTTCCAAGCTACAGCCTGTCAGCGAATCTGTACTGAGTGCAGCAATTCTTGGCACATGTTTGGCAAGTTGATTGGTTTTATGTCCAGCTCTTACTCAACAAGAGCTAACTAAGGTAACCCAAGCTGGGCCACTCGATTCTGGCTGGCCAGCAGCTTACTCTCTCACAATACACTGACCAGTAGGGGCACACAGACCCCTTCGTGCGTTAGCATGTGTCTCTGGTGTAGGTTGGAGTAAGCTATGTCTTCAACTCAGCTATCACTTTTTAAATACCTGTGCCCATTTTTATAGACATTAACCAATGTGACCAAATCACCTAGAGCCAATTTTTACACCACAGAGTGGCTGGTCCTGACACAGTGCACAGTTTGTGATCCATGTTCTCCTATCTAGAGGATACTGTCCACCACAATTTATGAGCAGTTAGTCTGTACAACTGTTCCCCTGATGGGCACCATCTAGAGTCTGTACTGCTGCCCACAACTCCATTCTAGGGTGATTTTGAGGTGGAAACATCCAGTGTGTTTTGGGAGGTAGGAGGAACCACACAAAGACACAGGGAGAACATACAAACTCTACACAGGCATTGGCCAAAGGTTAGGATTGAACCATGTACCTTCTGCATGTAAGGTGAAGACCTTAACCATTATGCCAACAGTCTCCAATGAAAGTGCATTTAGTCATGGTGATGTTTTAGTTATAAATGACTCTCCTGTCAGGCATATAGACAGTGCACACACCATGCAGGATAAGAATAGGTTGACAACCATCTTTCTGGAGTCAGGATTCTGGTCATAACAAGGGGTCTTCAAACCCTCTAGCCTGACAAATATGACCATGACTATGACCTCAGAGTGGCTTATGTTGAGGTGAATATCCTTAGGAGCTTTACCCAGAGAAACATTTAGAAAGATATGATTGAGCTTGCTATGCATGTATCTGAGGCAGGAAAGACACTGGTCTTGAGTGGTATTCTCCCATAATCCAGAATTATATCAAGATTTAAAGACACAATTGGGTTTAATAATGGACTGTCTAGTGGTGTCATCCTAGGGGGAGACAGTACATGTCAGCTTGGAATGAGATTGCTAGTAAGTCTTTCTCCTTTGTCAGAGATTGTCTGTACTTCTGTTACTAAGGTTTTCACATTCTGTTAAAAGCCTTTGCTGCCCCCATAATACCTTTTTAGGTAGAGTCCATCTGCTGGACATTCCAGCACACTAAATTCTAATTTGAGAGACACTAAAGTGTCTCTGCTTGGTGCCAGAAGTCCTGAAAATGCTGGAACTCAAGATCTCCTGCAACTTGAATACATTCATATGTGTGTAGCTACAGTGACATGATTTTAAAGCAAAAAAGAGCACTCCCTCCATTTCTGGGTTTAGTAACTATCATTCTTCAGACCTACTAGCAGATGTGGAGTGGTATCAGTATTTGTCAAGGACACCATCACTTTATGTCCGATCCTTGAAATACTAAATTTAAACTCTCAGCTGTCCAAACCACCCTAAGCAAGATTAATTACCACTTCTTAGCTAGATATAGAATACTCTGTATGTCCCCTTTTGAGACCATACCCCTTATGTCTCTTCCTGAGACCACTAGCTATCTTAACACCTCATCTGAAATCCCAGAAAAAAATGCACGAGATGGACCATGGAAAACTCCTTTTAATGAATAAAAGCAAATAAAAGACCAGTATACAGTCCAAATACACAGTGTTTCATGTTGAGCACTTTCATCAATGAATTGACTTCATCAGAACAAACTGAACCTCACCCCTAAAACTATTTCATCCTCTTTATACACGCAAGTAAAATATTAAAACATTTTCCATGTAAAATACATGATTATTTGTATTTTTACTTACGTGTATAAAGAGGGTGAAATAGTAAGGAAAGTGTTTATTTGATAGAGACAATGTTTTTTTTTTTGGGGGGGGGTTAATGTTGTTGTGTGTCTTTCGGCTTTTCCCGGTTAGGGGTCACCACAGCGGAACGCTGGTCCGCTAATGATTGGCAGTAGATTTTTACGTGTCGAGTTGCCGGCCCTGATGTACAACCTTCAATGACGGTACGCCCATTCATGCATGTCTCCATACAGAAGACGCTCTAGCTGAGAATCTAACAGGATTTTTGGGTTTAATATTATGCAAAAAAAAAATTTAAATCAATGTACTGATTTTACTAAGTGTTTGTTCATTATGGTTGAATAGGTTCATGTTTCTTTAAAAAGTGGATGTGAGCTGAGAATTCCTTAGGAATACTGATTGCTTGTTAAGAAAGAGTATTTAAATGTTTTAGGGGTGAGGTTCAGTTTGTTCTGATGAAGTCAATTCATTGATGAAAGCGCTCAACATGAAACACTGTGTATTTGGACTGTATACTGGTCTTTTATTTGCTTTTATTCATTACAGGGAGTTTTCCATGGTCCTTTTGGTACATTGTTTCTGTGGTTTTGGTCTGTTGAGCACCAGCACACCTTCATTTGGTTTTCATCTGAAATCCTCATAAAACTCAATGTCTTTCTCCTGGGAGACTTCAACTATCCATCAATAAGGTGGCTACCAGTGGTTGGCATGCCAGTGCTTTTTTGACGTTATAAATATTAACTGCCTGGTACAGATAATTAACCATCCTATTGGGCACCAATTGCCTTGTGCTTGCCCTCACCAATATGCCCACTTCTTGTACACTGTCATGTGTCTTATGCTTGCTTGTTAAATCAGACCATAAATCAGCTACCTTTTCCTTTAAAATTGAATGCACTTACTCTGCAAATGCCTCTGCATTTAGGGGCTTCTCAATAATAAACCTTCTTTAGTTACTTGATAACGTAAATAAACTCCACTGTGATTGTCCTTTGATGGACCCATTCCAAAATCTGGTTCCTATGGCTCTGACTTCTACTTCAACGTAACAGTTCCTATCTACAGCAAATACAACAATTTTAAAATAAACCTCTATAGTGGAACACCTGTGTAAATAAATTATATTACAAGAGGAAGGAATTACTTAATCCTAATAAGAAATCTCATTCTACCTACTTTAAGAGCACTTAAGCAAACTAATAAAGAACATAAGGGAACCATTAGGAAGCTCAAAGCTGAATATTGACTTAAAAATCATGATTAAACCAATAGAACTACTATTTTTTTCTTTGATTATGTGTGAATATAAAGAACTAACACCTCACAATATTCAGAGCTAGTCCACCATAATACTGCCCTCTCTGACCAAAGGAAATAGCTAATATCCTAGCTGACATATTTAGTGTAAATTTTACTCCACCCACAGTTATAGATATTCCACTGATTCTGAAGTCCAAGTCACCCTTTTAATTTTTTATGGAACAAGTCTCTCAGTCCTCTCAAAAGCTAAGAATCCGAAAAACAACAGGATAAGCAGTGCCCATCAAGCCAAGATTCTCCTAGGAAGTAGAGGTAAAATAAGTCCAAGTCCAGCAGTCATACAACACAATAAACAAAGTTTATTAAGCGCTTTCATCTTGGTTAATACCGAGACTTCATCAGAATAAAAACCACACAAAATACTCAAACTTAAATATGTTAAACCAATTAATCACTTACTTAATCAACTAAATAATTAAAAATTTTAAAACAACATTCACATTTTATACAAAATTCATCTGGGCAATGCCCTATACTTTAAAACTGGAGCTATAGACAAAGTTTCATGAAGACCAGGAACATGATATGAATTAAGCAAAAATTGACATTTCAGTTCACATAATTCAATATCCAGCTGCCACCAACCCCCTTGTAAATATCTGTGTACTACTACTAAAATCCCAAACCTAAACATTTTGAAATCTACACATTTCATAGAATGTCTATACAAGGCATTTTGTAATTTTTTTGTGTAATTGCAGGATCCAGGCGACCATGGGCAAGGTGATCGATTGAATGGGTCGGATAGTTCAGAACTATTCAGAGGTAATGAATCTGACTCAGAAGTGAGTTTAACCCAACTTTTAGCTCTTTTAACTCAACAAAACAAAAATATGGCCTATCTGATGCAGAGACTACAAGATCTGTCATCCTCTGCATCAGCAACAACCGTTTGATGATGAATGCACGCAATCAGGGGGATTTTTCATTTCCAGCCACTAGTAATGTGACCATTACTAGTCTAACTAGAAAACAAACTGTTGAGCACCCAAATCCCAAAACTAACTTTCACAAATGGATTAAAAAAGACTTTAAATTGTTTGGGACTGAAAAGTGAGAATAAGCCGACAAAAGAACGGCCAAGGACATTTAATAAAAAATTGTCAGATTTAGAACAGAAGCTCACTAAGGTGAGGAATTTACAATTCCTATTTAAATGAGTGCCTGAAGCGTAAGCAAGTGCCTAAAGGCTTACGGTTTTACAAATTCCCTACAGGCAATTTAAAAGAAAATGACAAAAAAGGATTAGTGGACATGTTTGATCGTTTTGGCTTGGAACGTGTGCATTTTATTGTTGGTTTAAATAACACATGTATTAATGAAATATTTGATGAGGTGTTTGTTTTGAACAATGAAATTACTGATGATTTATTGTTTTAGTTGAACATTGATAAATATGATAATATGCAGCAAAATAAAGGTACAGGTACTCCACGACAATCGAAGCCAACCAGTCTGACGAAAAAAATCCTTTAAGAACAATGGAACAGTAAGCGCTTTCGCGTCTACAATGGACGCTTCATCAGACTTGAATAAAAACTTAAAAAGCAGTTTCATTAAAATACTCTAAAGCATAGTCACATGGACCAATAGCTGTTTGATCACAATTATAATGGTATCTCACCTGTGAGGTGTATGTGATTATACATTGCATAAAAACCTTGCAAATTCAATGAACTTAGCTAAAAAGTAGCTAAAAAATGTACTTAGCTAAAAATACATTAAAAGCAACATGAAAGTAATAATATAAATAAATAATCTTAAAAATCAATTGTGTTTAAGGGCACGATCTCTAAGGAAAGGTTTAATAGTAACTCTTTCATTGAGGCTATGCCCAACATCTGCTTGCAGTCTAATGATCCATTTGTTCTCTTCCTTTTCAGTGAAATTTCCTATGTTCCCTAGTCTCATGGAGGTATGAATCAACTCCAGTGCTAAGAACTCAAAACTGTGTTTAGTGCCTTTCAATAGAACATGCCTCGCTAACGCATTAGTTTCATTTACTTTGTTAATGGCATATAAATGCTCCCTGATTCTCTCCGTAAGGGTCCTATTAGTCTTCCCTACATAGAACATAGTGCATGTTTGGCATACCGCTAGGTATACCAGGTTTCAAGTCCTGCAATCTGCATAGTGGTTGAACTCATAAACCTTCTTAGTGTCCGGATGTTCAAAGCTAACACTCTTCGAAATAAAAGAACAGTGATTGCAATTACGACATGGGAAAGTACCTTTCCTAACTGATTTAGGTCTGCTGTCCTTCTTACTCTCATAGCACAGCATGTCTTTCAAGCTTCTACTCTTCTTATAAGAGAAGCTGGGTTGAGTGCCCAAGATGGTTGTCAGCCTCTCATCTAATAATAAGATCCCCCAATTCTTCTTGATGACATCTGTGATCTTCCTATTCCTATCAGTGTAAGTAATAACCATCCTTTTCTTATTTGTGGGAGTTCCAACCACTTCCAGATCTGTATTAGGGCTCTTGTGTATATAGGGTTTAGCCTTCCCTTCATGTTCAACAAATTCTAGATTTAATAAATCTCTGAAAGGCAGTTAGCTTAGTACTAATCTATGAACCTATAATTGTGATCAAACAGCTATTGGTCCATGTGACTATGCTTTAGAGTATTTTAATGAAACTGCTTTTTAAGTTTTTATTCAAGTCTGATGAAGCGTCCATTGTAGACGCGAAAGCGCTTACTGTTCGATTGTTCTTAATAAAGGATTTTTTCGTAAGACTGGTTGGCTTCAATTGTCGTGGAGTACCTGTACCTTTATTTTTCTGTTCACTTGTTTGGTCATACAGGTACCTTACCCCAGGAGGTATCATTTTATTTTTGTTAAATATGATAATATGCTTAATCATATTGCGAGATAAGTGGGCTTACATATAGACAGGAAAAGAAAAAAACTAAATAGAGACAATGATGAATATAAGAAAGGCCAGGCCTTACCCTATGCCTAAAGTATATAACCATTTTGTTGGTACATCAGATAACTACATGAGAGTATGTGGAAGGTAGGGGGAAAGTTTCAGAGACCGAGACTAATGGTAGGCTTGACACAGTACAAACTAATGAACAGGAATTTCCTGACCAAGCACCCCCATAGGAGATCAGAAAGGATAGTGAACCGTAACCGACAAAGAAATGATAATACAGATAACTGCAATAATTCTTTTAATTTCACCCCAGCACCTCAGGGTGCTTGGAACCACCCCAGCGGACAGCAATGGGGGAGGTACTGGAATTGATTTCTCATACAGAGTGTTTAGTGAAGAGAAGGGTAACTAATAATAATAATAATTTAAAAGGAAATATTAGGGTGTTAAATGAAGGGACAACATTGAGTTTGCCGGTTTTAATATTTTCTAACTACACTCATTTGGAAATTAACCAGGTACATTTCTCTCTTTTTAATAAAAGTCTTAAATTTATACCTAGTTCTGTATTAGTCTACCAGAAACAATGATGGAGATTAAGTTGTTTTCTAGAAATCTGGGGCCACAATCTTTGTTTTATAACAACAGAGGGGATTTAGAGAGGTAATAAATAAAAGTGAAGTTTTTAAACTTAAAATTATGTTTAATCCTCCTACTGCCCCCCATTGTTGCTACTTATGAAAATTTGTGTTTGAGGGATACACATTCTGTTCTTAGTTCATACAAGAGGAAATATTTCAATCTTAATAGACAGGAGATGGCACTACTAAAAGAAATTAGATTAGATGACTATTAGGGTAATGAAACCCGATAAAGGGGGTGGGATGGTATTGGTGGAGAATAATGAGTAGAGTGCAAAAATTATGGACATTTTGTACGACACCAGCAAGTATATGGAAACTTCATATAACGAAGTTATGATTGCCCATAGGAAGGTACAACTTTTTTTGGAGGATTCTCTCCTTCAGGGAATTATTTCAGAAGAATTATATGAGTTTCTTAAAACTGAGCACCCCACCATCCCACAAGCTTTTGGAATACCTAAGGTCCAAAAGGACATAATAAATCCACCCTACAGAGTGATTATTGCATCTAAAGGTAGTTCCACCTATTCCTTAGGTGTTTTTATAGATAGACTTTTCAAATTGATTGTGTTGAAGATCAATTATATTTTGAAAGACTCATGGGATTACCTGTCTAGATTAAGGAAAGATTTATTTTCTTCAGAAGTGTCATTTACTACAATGGATGTAGTTGACCTTTTCACTAGCATTCCTCACAAGGAGGGACTTGAATTATTTTGGAGGTTATGTTAGACTTAACAGATTTGAATAGTGCCATGATAAGTTTTGCTTTAAGTGTTATGGAAATGATTTTGGACAACGATTGTTTATGTTTGAAGGTAGCTATTTCAAGCAGATAAAGGGTGTTTCAATGGGGGCCAGTTGTGCCCCCATTTATCCAAACATGGTTATGTATGCATGGGAACGTAAATATGTTTTTCCATCTGAATATAAGGAATGATGGAGTTTGTACCTTTGTTTTTTAGATTATATTTTTATTCTTTGGAGAGAACCTATTTCAGTTTATACAGATTTTGCTATTTATTTAAATGAACTTCATTCATTTCTAACCTTCACCAGTAAAAGTTCTAACACTAGTATAGACTTTTTGGATGTAAGGTTAAGCAAAGACATGGTCGAAGGGACGTTTTGTTCTACCATTTTTAGAAAGGAGACGTTTTCTAACTCGTACTTGAACTTCACTAGCTAACATCCTTTCAAAACAAGCAAAAAACTTTTTAAAGGTCAGCTAGTGAAGGCCACTAGACTGTGCTCAGATTGGAAACTTCTGAGGAAAGAAGTTTTATTTATTATTGATTTATTTCTTGAGAGAGGTTACCCCAGAGACCTTATTACTAAGGTCAGTAAAGAGGTAGTATCAGCTTGGGGTACGCAATTCAAACCTATCTTGGGTGTATGCATTATTTTTGCAGGGGTTCATAAGGATTCCATGAATGAGCAATTTACAAGTAGAATGGTGGTTCCATTTGGTAAAGGCTCTAAAGAGGTTAAAGAGATAATGCAAAAATACTGGATTATTTTTAGAAATAACCCTGAATTGTTAAGAATTTTTGGGGAGGGGCTGAAATTTGTGAATAAAATGGGTAAAAATCTGAAGTATTTGTTCAACAATATTATCCTACACAATCTATCTGAAAAGGGAACAACAAAATGTGGATGTTGCTCATATTGTAAATACATTTTAGATGAAAACATTTTTTGTTTACCCGATAGGGCTCATTCAGTGGTTTTCAAACCAGGGAATTGCACAACAAGGGGTTTAGTTTACTTGGTTGTATGTGATTCATGTAAACACTTTTATGTAGGAAAAACAGAGAGACAGCTTAGTAAACGTATTTATGAACATGTTTATGCAATTACACAAAAAATGACAAAAATGCCTTGTATAGACATTCTATGAAATGTGTAGATTTCAAAAAGTTTAGGTTTGGGATTTTAGAAGTAATACATATTTACGAGGGGGTTGGTGGGAGCTGGATATTGAGTTATGTGAACTGAAATGGCAATTTTTGCTTAATTCATATCATGTTCCTGGTCTTAATGAAACTTTGTCTATAGCTTCAGTTTTAAAGTATAGGGCATTGACCAGATGAATTTTGTATAAAATGTGAATGTCTTTTTTAAAATTTTTAATTATTTAATTGAGTAAGTAAATGATTAATTGATTTAACATATTTAAGTTTGAGTATTTTGTGTGGTTTTTATTCTGATGAAGTCTCAGTATTAACCGAGACAAAAGCGCTTAATAAACTTTGTTTATTGTGTTGTATGACTGCTAGACTTGGACTTATTTTACCTCTACTTCCTAGGAGAATCTTGGCTTTATGGGCACTGCTTATCCTGTTGTTTTTAGATGTTTGTGATGCAGGGTTGAGATATCCTGCCTTTGTGGTTGCAAGTCTCTGAAAAGCTAAGAAAATTTCATTGATGGGTATGGTTAATATATCAGTTTGCCCGATTATCAGTATCATATATGGCCTATCTGGACACCTACTTAAAGCTCTACTTAAGCCTCTCCACTGGTTAGATTTCTGAAGCCCAGAAAGCAACCATTGTAATGTTGTTACACAACAGTGTTGTATTCACAAACATAACTATAAACCCATTATTCTGACTAGCCTCACATGTAAAGCTATGGAATATAGAATCACAAATCTCATTAATCTGGACATTGAAAATCTCTTAATCCTGGACTGTCATCAATTTGACTTTGTCTGAAGAAGGTCCTGACTCTTTACCACATTAATTTATTTGAAAAAAACATCGCCAAAGCAGTGGATAGTGGTTAACCAGTACATACAGCACAACTGGACCTGGCCAAGACTTTGATATTATTTCCCCATGCAGTCATTATTAACAGACTTATAATTCTGGATATAGATCCTTATGATGTGCTCTGAATAGCTAATTGATTGACTTACACAACCCATGTGGTTACAGTCACAGGTGCCATTTCTAAAAGCAAAAAAGTTATCAGTGTTACACTTCAGGTCTGATTGTTGGGCCGCTCCTATTGGCCATCTGTTTCTTCAGACCCACACTCCAGGCCTATGGTTATTCTAAGTTTGCAGACAGCTGGAAACTTGGTGATGTTATTTGATCTTCAACTGTTCCACCATAAACTAGACCATGTTAATTGGTGCAAAGACACTGGTTTGAAATTAAATGTGCAAAAATGTAGTGTGGTTCATTTTAGTAAATAAATTATTTTCCCATCCTGTACAAATGATGCACATCTCCAATCAAACCCTGTCATAATGGATGTAGACACTCTTGATAATTCCTTATCATTTGATGATCATGTCTTCATAGTAGTTCAGAAATCCTTCTATGTGGCTCATCTAATTTCCAAAAGCACTCTTGATCCTGCTGTATTTGCTTCCCCTTTACTTGTGTACATCAAACTCATTATTTAATATAATGCCTTTGGTATGTATTTGTCTAAACATATTTTTCAACCTGAGGGACCTCAGAGATTCTTAACTTAAAAAAAAAAAATCAGCATCTTCAAAAATCTTTAGTTATTGGGACACATTGGCAGGTCCTGCATCTTTACTTAGTTTTGTATTGACTGCTCCATAGGGCTGGATGCCAAGTCTTAATTGATGTGTAGATCTGATCCAATCTGACATCATATTCCTTTGCATAACAAATAGATCCTCAAATACCTGCTTAAAGGGACTAAACTTTAAGCATCAGATAAATAAGGCATATTGTCATGATAGATTCAAATCCCTAAGTATCTTCCACATCTGGAATAAAATTCCACTGTATTTTAAACAGAGTGGCACCTTTGCCATCTTCAAGGTAAACCCAGATAAGTGGATGAACCACCTCAAATTTTCCCCCGGCCAATCTTGCATTGCAGTCCTTGAGATTGGCGGGAACCTTTTGAATATGGGTTATTTGTTAGGCTTATAATACTGCCTAGTACTTACCTATGAACTTATTTCTAAAAATATGTTCTTTAACTTCTCAAAATTTTTAATAATTTTTGCCACATTTTGAATGTATGTGTTTTTGTACTCTTTTTCCCCTGCTGTCTGTCATTCATCAGACACTGCCCGGACAATCAAACTATTTGCTCCCCATCAACAAGATGAGGGCCAACCAGGAGAAGCCATCATTCAGACTACCATCAAGGGTGGTTTAAGAGTTCTTCCTGTGACTCTGCACTCCCCAGCAGATACTTAGTTCAGAGGGCAGAAAGGGTACACACAAAGGGTTGACCATGCTGGACACCTCTCACTTCCACAATTGACTTTACCACCAAGCAACCCCTCCCCTTCACTCAAACATGGGAAGTGGTTTGCTTAGTCTTCACCAGAGAAATCACACTTCCTGATATATTCCTTGAGTGCCTGCAGTCCTCCCCTCCTCACAGGAAAAGTTAATGGAAGATGCTCCTTGATTCATATACCTCCCTGCCTGACAGCTCCAGTGCTGGGTCTGCAGTTCAAACCACAGTCATCTGGGTAACAGTAAGGGTTTCATCCCTCTATGCCATGCAAACTGGAACATTCTGAATACATTTGAGATTAGGATATATCACATATTATTGGTTAAATCTATGCTGAATAGAATATGAAATGCTTACGATATTAAACCTACTATATGGCATCTAAGTCCATAACATTGTTGAAATGCATATTCCCTTGTACATTATGTATTACCCCTCATCGTTTTCTGATCTATACTGTCTGTTGCTTTGTAATTATCTTTTTGGAGCTTTTCCCCTAGACTCCACTGTAGATGTTATTCTGTAGTTTTTGCATTCCGGTAAACAATAATAAATGGGAGTCTGTGTTATGATGGTGTAGAATACTAGATATCAAATGAGGATTACCTGAAGAAGCTTTGTTCCCATTCAGAAGATTCTCTGAAATAAGTTTCCAGTATTTCCTTGCTTTTTCAAGAAATGCAAATGGTGGGTGAAGGCCACCACCAAGAATCGCAGCACGTTATACATGACCACTTTGCTTGCACAGACCCTAACAACAGAATAGCTGGATTTGGGCTATGGTGCTTATTTGGGGGATTAATAGCTCATGTGAGTGGCCTCCTTCTCAAATGTCATTGCATCAGTGTGTTAGCTGTCAGTTAGGTCATCAGGGCTTTGAAGAACTGCCTATTTCTAGGAGTGACTCAGGTAGTGACTGACAACATTAAAGTCATATGGAACATAAACATAGAAGCACAAAGTTATAGTGACCTCGTAGGCTGGCTATGCAGTTGTAGGATCTGGCATTGTTCATGAATCAATCATTGGCAGTGTTTCATCTACCAAGAAAGAGTAATGTTGTAAATGATGTTTTAAACTGTGCAGTACTTTCCGATTGTGAGTGACATTTTAGTCCTAAGGTTTTTCAGGATCTTATGGCTTTATGTAGATAAGCAGAAGTTGAACTTTTCATGCCTCAGAAGAATGCTGAGTTCCCCATATTCTACACGAGACACCAAGGCAGTGTAGCAAGGCCATGGGAGAGAAACTTGTTTTTATGTTTTCCACACTTCCTGAGATTCACAAGACCCTTCCAAAGCCAAAATAAAAAACATTAAATGATTGTGATTACTCCTTGTGCAGTTTTGGTTGCCCTTCTCAAGGTATGGTGTACCAGGTTTGTTAGCTTTCTTTCAAGGAAGCTCTTTTTCAAAAGAAAGGAAAGATATTTCATCCAGCACTTCAACACCATTGTCTCATATCTTGGAGGCTAAAAATTTTGAAGTTGACCAAGGGATAATTTTCTTCCCAGCCTCTGATAGTTATTTGTCTTTTGCTGAATGCTATTGATGTGAATATAATGATGTGACTCCTTTTCATTTTTTGTTAAAGCTTTAGCTTTTTTCTCTTTTACAGCTCTGTTTCTGTGACAGTGTGTAAATATTAGTACAATTTATGTCTCATCTTGAAGTCCAGATGTCCATAGTAGAGGGTTACCTCTCAAAGTCTTAGAGAAAGAAATCTGAACAAAGCCATAAATAAAAATGGGACAAAGGCCCAAACATAGGGAAAATTTTTAAATGTTCCTCTTACAAACTTAGAAAGTTGATGGAATAACAGGTTGTGCATTAGCATGGATTTTCTGAAGGGTATGAAGTCTGAAACTCAAATGTCTGTCATTATTTTCTAACTTCAGTATTTAATGATTTGTCACTTATTTGCCAGAAAGCCACAATTTTATGAAAAATGTACCAAAAATATGAGGTAAAAATCTGGACATTTTGCAAAAATCTGTGCAGTCGAGAGGTACTGTCGTTGCATCTTCATGCTCCTAAGATGATATTCTTCATGAATGGTATATTAATTTGTTTTTTGAATGAATGACAAAACCCCATTTTCAGATTAGTTCTCCTATTTGTTTGACGTTTATGATTAGCTAAATGGTCTTACTATTAGCCGCTAACTTGGGTAAGAGGGTTTAGGCTTGTGAGTCTTATAAGAATACAGCAGCTTTGGCTACCTGTCCTTTCTGTGTGCCTACGATTATGATGGTTGTTGCCTTAAATCAGAAGACCATCGTTCCTCATCTCATCTCATTTTTCATCCCCAGATTGAAGGTGTAAGACTTGGTATACTTTACAGAGCTGAGAAGACAACTGCTTAAATCCTCATAAATAAAAGGCGTAGAAGTTAGATCAGCTCTGTTATCTGCTTTACATCTAGTGAGGTCAGGACTAATAGAAGGCAAATAAACCATTTCTTAATGGATTGCTAGTTCTTTTAGGAGATCTACAATGATTTTAATGGAATGACCATTCAGGATCCCATCAGTTCTTGTCTCAAAAGATGAGGGGCACTGCCCATGCAGCTTTTTTCCAGGAAGTTTCAATTGCTACTGTTTGTGAAATAGTGACTTGATATAAGGCCCTCATCTGCCAAACATTATAAATTTCTCTGCATTTCTAAGACTTGGGTGGATTTGCTGTAGTGGTTGTCTAAGGGAGGTCAGTGATCACCTCTAACCAGTTTTTGGATGCATATCTTGGTATTCTACCAAAAAGGGTAGTGATCTATGAAGACACATATTGTTCATTCAGCCACATGCACCTGTAGTTTATTCATCTGTGATGTCGACAGCATGCACAGAATAAGAAGTAGTGTGCTGTTATCATCTTGTCTTCTGGCACTTCTTGATTCAGAATGCTGTCCACAGCCCAGTGAGGCTACATAATCTGTGAATTGGAGACAAGATACAGGGGCAGTAGGCAGTTACTAATATCACTGCATAACTGCTGTTATATGACTATGTTTTTTCTGATCACAGTATGAGGTATAATTACTTGTTTTGTTTATACTTATATTGCAGAACATAGGTCTGCCTTCACGCACAGCCCAGAAAGTTGCACTGCTGCTGTTACTGACATGGAAGTATTTTTACATATAACTCTGTAAGAACATTATGGAAATCCTTTTTAGACAAATATATATCATTGCTCATTATACCATATGATTCATTACTGCTAAAGATGCCAGAGTGCACTTGATATAAGGGATACCTCAATAAATATGGCATCAGTTTCATAGAACATTGCAGTGCATTTCAACATATGTTAGGTGATGTTCGCATACGTTTACTTCAGGTTCCATGTTACCTGTGTCACATTTATAGTCTGTCGTAATAAAATCCTGTAATGGCACTTGCATGACACCAAGTCTAATTTCAAAAAAGGAACCCGAACCAAAACATCTATTTAGAATAACTGTATTTATTACAGATTTACAGAATATACAATCTATTGCACTGCTCTGTTATACATTTACTTAGGTAATAACCATGCATATCCTGTAGTCTCCTCTTAATCTTCATTTATTCTTCTTCCAGCATTTTCTACAAGGAAAAGGAACCAAAAAAGGGTATACAGTACATTAGTTATAGTTTAGTGCCATAAGATATTGTAAAACAAATAAGATATAACTTATCGGGCAAATAACTGGTTTCATAGATAAAATGCCTACATATTAAAGCACTTTTTATTTTACGCTCTTTATCCTTTACTGTAAACATTATATTGCTAGAAAATGTCTGTTTCAGTATAATGATTCATTTCACTTTTATTTTTTCTTTAATTTGTACACAGCATGTGCTATTTCTCTGTTCTGTACATTTGTATCCAGTATTTATTTTTTCATGTGGCAATTACATGCAAAACATTTGCTGTCTATTCTGATTGCTTTGTACTTTGTAACTGCTTACTTTTGTACTGTCTTTGCCTTCTGGCTCAGGTCATGATTGAGAAGGTTCTTTGGATCAGACGCTTCAAAGTAACCTCAGTATCAACACTACTAGAACTAAGTAAGTGTATTTGTGCCCAGTAGCCAAACTGTCAGCCTCCATCAAGTGACAATGTTACTACAGCTCTTGGAAACTTCCTTCCTCTGCATGGCATCTCCTTTCTAGCCTTCTGGAACTGTAGATGCTAACATAATTCCTATCTTTGATGCCAGGTTTGGGAACAAAACCTCTACACCAGTGGACTAGCATAAAGAAAAACTTGCAAGCAGCAAAGTGCTGTGAGTTGCGTCCAGTCTTCTGTAATTTTTCTCAGCTCACTATCAGCAATTTGAGGAACATTAAATACAAAATGACTTATACCATTGGACTTACAAAGTTCAGTTTACCTGTTCAGTCATAATAGTTTAATTTTGTCAGCCTAGAATTTCTTCTCTAAAAATCATTTTACTTTTAAGGTAGTACACCACCAACCTTGCTGCCAGAGTCACGGGTCTTGGCACGTAGCTTATTGACTTGGGATTCTGCAATATCTGCTCTTTCCTGTGCCTCATCTAGTTCATGTTGCAGTTTTCGAAACTTAGCAAGGTTATTGTTGGCCAGCTCCTCCTGGAGTGTGACAAAAGGTAGAAATGACCATCATATTACTGATCTGCTCCGCAAAGCCATTTAGAATTCTGATTTTTTAAGTATTTGTATTTTAACAGACTATTACTGAAACTTGTGCAAATGATCAGTATGTGTCTTGGTGCATATGAATAAAGTTGAATTGTGAATGACATCAGCAATCTAGTAAAAATTAATTAAAACCGAATGATTTGTTCTCAGTGTAATTTATCATTATTTTAAACTACCAAATACCTTCATTAAAAGATGAGCTGTCTTTACAAAATACTTTTGAAATGTGCTATATATAGCCATTCCCTCACAAATACAGATTCCATTAGTCAATTACCCTATTAACCCATTCAAAATATAATTTGCTGTAGTCGTTAAACACAGTCATACAGCTATAGTATGGCATTTGTCTAAAATGGTCTATAAACTATGTACTAGATAATACAAAACAAACAACAAAAAACACTTAAAAAGAAGAAAATAGATGAAAAGAAACTGGGCCCGTACTCTCTCCACCCCAATGGATCCCTGCAGTCAGGTATCGTCTACCTGGCAAAGTTACCATAATTTGTAATTATTCACATTTTCCCTACAGTAAAACCTGCATTAAATGTGAATCCATGGACACATTTGAAGATCATTGATTATTTGCTTTGTTTGTTCATAAACAGTTTCTCTACATTTATTCGTGTGTGAAGAGGACAAAGTTTAAATTTGTTGATTTCAATTTTGTGACGCTGAACTCCCTGACTGCTTTTCCTATAGTTACTCCCAAGAGATTTGGTTTCTATTTTTGTATTGGAAGTAATTAAATGCATGTATTTTTCTCCTTGTGCATGTCACCATGGGCTTAGTGTATATATATATATATATATATATATATATATATATATATAAAAGTAAGGGGGTGGGGGTGCAAGGGACTTGCTTCCTTGCAGATAAATTTTTTGTAGATTTCATTGAGCAGAAGTTTCAATCAGTTTGTTACTTCTAGTAGATGTTTCAGTGAACTGAGACTCTGTGAAACATAGTGGAAGCTTCATTAACATTTCTGTCTCACTCAAAATTTGGGGTAGCTCACTCTTCATCAGAGGATTTTTGACTCCTCCACTTCTTGGTAATGGCCTAATAAAGAAAAGCAAAGCGGTGTGAGGTCACCATAGCAACAGACGTTTAAGTAGGATTACTGTTGGGAGTAGAAGTTGTTAAATACTGGAATCAGTCACAGACTGACATGTTCCTGACCAGCTTTGTAGCCACCTCTCTGTTTACATAAGGCTATAGACCAGCATCCCTGTTGGAGACAAATGCCTTGTGTCCTGAATAAAACTGGATGGTGACAAATGCCATCTTCTGACCTTTTTTGTCAGCAAATGCCACAGAGGTCATGTCTCATGTATGGAACTTTTTATCAACAAACAATTCAGGAAACACCCTTGTAGTCTCTCACCATGATGTCCTAAGCTGTAGTGCGAGAGACTGAAAAAGGGTTGTTTTGAGAGGGAAGGCAGGTGGGAGCTAATGCTGTAGCAGTGATCCCAGCTGAACATCTACTGTTAAAGTGAGTTCTCAAACAGCTAGTGATCCCAGCTGAACATCTACTGTTAAAGTGAGTTCTCAAACAGCTCTACTGCTCTGTTCGTCTTATGGATCACTGTTGCAGAAGAATTCATTAAATATAGGAGGAAGACAACCACAGCTCCCTCCAAATCCAGCAGGATTATTATATGTGAGAGTGCCCAAGGTGCTCTCTCAGAGAATACACTGGAAGACTGTTGCTATGACTCCTTCCTTACTTCTGCAGTGTATATCCAATTTATAGTGTTTGGCGAAGGTGCAGATTATTATTTTTTTTTGTTGCTCTCTTCCTGCAGCTGGCCATCAGCTGCCAGTAGCACCTGTCCTCATTCACTGGTTCTACCAGACCCACCCTTAGCCTTCCTTGGGCTCAACCCAACCCACGTCTGAAGTGGATAAAGAGATTGAGAACACTGGCTGCCAAGGAGCTCTGTGTGGCAAACATGTATAGAAAGACAAAATCTTCTCCCTCAGTCTCAAAGGAGAAATGTTTTTAGGACACACAACTCTTTCTTTAACCATAAAACACCAAATTTAGTAATCTCTTGCTAAATATGGGTTGCTACTGTGTTGTATACAGTAGATTATCACAAAGTAGATGGCTCACCATTTTGAGGTTTCACTGTACTCATGTATTCAGTGCAGAGAGACTGTAGGTGCATCTGCAGAATAAAAGTGCTAATTGTGGGACTCCTGCTCAGTAGAGATCTATTCCTTCCTCTTCACAGTTACTTTAGAGTGACTAATGCTCTGAGCCTTTTTCTACTTCGTGTTGCAATTAAAAAGGTAAACAAACTGCTAGCAGCTTTGCAGCAATTGCAACAACACAGAACAGAATGTATTCTATGTGTGTGCTTGTAAGTTAGCTGGTGCAGTGGTTAGTGTTGCTTCACAATGCTTGTCCTTTTGGTTCAGTTCCTGGGTGCAGTGCCTTTTGTGCAAAATCAGCATGTCCTCCCTGTGCCTAAGTGGGTTTTCATTGGTTGTTACAGGATCCTCTTATATTTAAAAAGACATGCTACTGGTGAAGGGATGATCCTCCACTACTGCTAATACGTGTGTGTGTATGTGTGTGTGTGTGTGCGCACATATGCCTGTGTGTTCTGAAATGAACTAGCATCCTGTCTAGGATTAGTTCCCTGACTTATGTCCAATGAGTAGCAGGGCAGGCATCAGATCTCCTGTGATGCTGTATGGAGTAAAGTAGATATCAGAAACTGAATGAATGACTTATACTTACTTTTTTGCATACAGTAAACTCTCAGTTAACCGGCAGCCATGGGGATTGGTAGAGGCCGGATAACTGTAGTTTCTGGTTGCTTGACAGTTACTATTAAAAATAGGCCTGACTAATACTGTACCCTACACTATTTGTTTGGTTTGATTTGTTCTCACGTTGGAGAGAGAGGGAATTTATTCCTATCTTCCTTTTTAAATCTCTAAAACTCTGAAAACATAAGGTGTATTCCTGCGGGGAAAACAGAAAGTGCAACACATGAAAATTGTACTGTATTTCTTTTGATTTTTTTTTGCTTGTTGCATTAGTGTCAGTTAACTGAGAGTTTACTGTAGTTTCATAATATGTACAATATTGTGTCGTAGAAGTTATGATAAATTTACATGCAGTAGAAGAGCAAAACTCAAGGTGCCTAAACATTGCAATCTGCAGCAAGAATGCAGTGCAGGCATATTCACACACATCTGTGTAAGTGTATGTGTTTGTGTGTGAAGGCAAACAAGTTCTCCCCATTAACTCTTGACATGGAACATAAAATCAGAGGTGTCAGCAAAAGACCTAGTTTGATTATCCAATCTGCCCAATCCTGTTGAATGTCTGAACAGTGAATGGTTCAGATGGCCAGCTTATGTGATGATAACCATCCAGCTTAAATATCCCCATATGATATCAGGAAGATGTGCCTCATTTTTGTATTAGCTACACTACTGTTTTAGTGCAGGTCACATAATTTAACAGTTTGTATCAGCTTTCCACATACCTTCTGTCAAAATACAAATAGATGTACATTTCACTTCTGTAGTTAAAATAGAGCAGAAAGGACTCACCGCTTCCTCAGCCTGATGTTTATAAGCCTTTACTTTCAGCTGCAGTTTGTCCACCAACTCCTGCAGACGGTTCATGTTTTTACGGTCCTCCTCGGTCTGTAGAAGAATTCAAATCATGTTAACTTGTAACTGATCAAAACGGAATCATAATATGGTATAATGAGAAAATTGATGACTTTCACAGTTTACCTGGTAAGTCAACTCCTTGACACGTCTCTCATATTTCCTGAGTCCCTTGACAGACTCAGCACCCCTCTTCTGCTCTAATTCCAGCTCATTTTCTAGTTCACGCACTCTGGCCTCTAGTTTCTGTAGTTGCTTCTTGCCTCCTTTCATGGCGATCTGTTCAGCTTCATCCAGCCTGTGCTGCAGATCTTTAATGGTTTGTTCCATGTTCTTCTTCATCCGCTCTAAGTGGGCGCTGGTGTCCTGCTCCTTCTTTAGTTCCTCAGCCATCATGGCAGCCTGGGAGGGTAAGAGACAACAACTGAGACACTACTTTTCATTAACCTGAAAGAAAAGCAGGTTGTATAGTTATAGCAAGAGATGTAGGTGGCATCTCTCTCACATTCAGACTTACATCAGTAATGGCCTTTTTGGCCTTATCTTCTGCATTTCTGCACTCTTGAACAGCTTCCTCTACTTCAGTTTGGAATTGTGCAATGTCTGCCTCCAACTTTTTCCTCTGGTTTATCAGGCTGGTGTTCTAAAAGGAAAGCAAAGTAAACCCAATGAAAAATAAACACGGTCAGTTTGAATTCAAAGTGTAAAACACCTAACTTCAGATACATTTCATTTTAATTCAGTTAAAGACAGAACTGTTGCATTCCATGAATCATAAATGTTTCATCTGTCCACACATCTGTATTTATTTACTGATTCTAGTAATTGCCTCTGCTGAAGCTTCTTCATACTCCGTTTTTATTAGCTTATATTAGGTTCCTCACAGATCAAAAAATTTTCAAAAAGAAAACTTAAATGGATGGAAAATGATATCTCATGTCTGCATGAAATACTGTGAGATAATGCACCCATGGGAGTGCATTATGTAGAAATGGTGACCCATCTCAAGTGCATTGTACATGAGACCTCTCAGGAAATTAAAGTGAGAAACATTTAGCAGTGGCAAATATATATGCGTTTAATAACTTTTCATCACATTGCCTTTCATCGATCACAAATGATTGAAAATACAGATTGAAAACATGTTTAATCGAAAGTATATTACATTGAATTACATAGGTTCATAGGTGTTTACTATGCTAATAACCACAAGGGCCTTTTTAAGCCTAGCTGTATCCCAAATTTTTGACAAGTTCGGATACCCTTGATAAGTGTAAGCATAGGCCTGGGAGATTTACCATTTACAGGTTACCTGTGCCCATTAGAGACACAGATGCCAAACCAGGGATGAATGCCTGGTTTTCCATCCAGTTGTCCATGACTTTCTGTTTTTCCATCCAGTTGTCCAAGTGGCAGTTGAATTGGGTTAGGGAGGAACTCTGCTTCACATAGATGGGGAGCCTGTTGGATAGATGGGGTAGTCTGTGGGATACATACCTCTCTCTCCAGCAGGTCCTGTTTATATCACAGGCAAGTTTTAAGTCTTTAGAATGGGTAATTCTGGTGCTGGTTTTTTTTTGTGGATATGCAGGAGGTCCATCAGAGTGGGGTCTGACAATGCCCTGCATGCCAGCCATAGATCTCCCCCCTCAAAAGCCTGTAGGAGACTGAATACAGGGATAGGGCCTTGAGGTGGTCTGCATAGGATATTTTACTTACGCCCTGTTTTCTTTTAGTGAGGAACCTCTGTGGACATTCCAATTGTTGGATATGCCTGGTTAGGTACATAGCAAAGAGGGCATTGTACTCAATGATAGGTCTGATGAATGCTGAATACAGTGGAACAATGACTTTCTTGGACTTAGATCCCATACCTTTGTTTATAAGTTGCGCAACATAGTATGGTTTCCTCACCAATGTAGACACATGATGGTCAAAGGCTAGATTATTATCTATGTGTCCCTAAGTCCCTGACTACTGGGTCAACTGTAAGGGGTGTGTTATCAATATGATAGTTACCAGGTATGGATGACTTCCCAAAGGATACTATTATGCATTTCTTGGCATTTAGTTTAAGTCCATGGCTCTGATACCAGGTGTTTGTTTGTGTCAGCCCCTCCTGGAGAACATTTGTGTCAGTGTGAGATTCAATGACAGCTCCTAATTTGCAATCAGCTGCAAATTTAGTCAGCCAGAGACCACTGACATTGGCCTTGACTTCTGAGACATAAATGACAAAAAGGAGCGGTCCAAGGACTGATCCCTGAGGGACTCCACTTGTGACTGGCCTCTTTGTAGAGGTGGACTCCCCAATTCTAACTTCCTGGGTCCTGTCTGTGAGCCAGTTGGCTCTCCACCGGGTGACATATGGGTTTGTACCTAACCTCTTCAGTTTGTCAACAATGCCTGAGTGGTATATTGTGTCAGATGCCTTGGCCAGGTCAAGGTAGACGTGTGAATGATTTTGTCCTCATCCATTGCTTTGATCACCTTCTTAAAGAAGTCCACCAGGTTGAGTAGGCATGATCTGCCCTTGATGACACCAAAGTGGGTTGGGTCCAGTGTCTGGAGGTTTACTATATCTCTGTTGATCATCTCCATGATAATTCTTTCCATGGCTTTATTTATAAGACTGGTGAGACTTATGGGTCTGTAGTTTCCAGGGTTTGTAGATGGCTGACCTTTGTGCAGAGGGATGACTGTTGCCTTTCTCCATTCACGAGGCATGAAGCTTGTTTGAAGTCTGCACTTAAACAGTCATTCCATAGGACCCAATAGATCATGTTTTGTGCTATTTAGAAGGCATCCTGGGATATTGTCTGGGCCCATTGATGCAGTGTTCTTGGTCTTAGAAAAAGCATTAAGGATCTGTTCCCTAGTGATAGTAGGAGGAGTTATATTTGATTATTTTTTCTGAGGGAAGGTTGAGGGGGAGAGAGAGGGGTGAAGGTGGAGCTAGATTTATCAGCCAGAAGGTTTGCTATATCTTCTGGCTCAGTATAGGTGGCTCCATTTACAATGAGCTCTGCACACAATTGTGTATTGCCTTTGAGGTTGCGGACATAGCTAAACGGTGCTTTTAGAAGGCCAAACGTACTTCAAATTTGGCTTTGGTATACTTTATTTGTCCTCTAAGTTGTTTGTCTAGTTTGATGAGAGTGCTTTTATCCTGCTGGGTGCTGCAGCTCCTAATTTTTGCCATGATTTTCTTCTTCCTGTTATACAGCCTATTTAATTTTGTGATTCATAGAACATTTCATATACAGGAAATACCCCTCCAAAAGTGATAATGTTGAGAGTTGTTACATGACGATTAGTGGAGAGAGAGTTATCAACTTATGTTTAAAGGTCTCTAACAACATTCTCATTCTAACGTGTTGTGTTGTAAGCTGTGGGATGGGCTGCCTTCAATGCACAACAATATTCCATGTTTTAGCATTTAATTTGAGCCCAGTGTTTGTACACCAGTCATTGACATGTGTAAGTCTGTGGTGGATGACTTGAGTGTCAGAGGAGGACTGAATAATGACACCCAGTTTACAATCATCAGCAAACCTGGATAACAAAATTTATTTGGTTTGTGATCTGGAGATTAGAAAATTAAATTCCAAACAATAGGGGTCCCAGTACTGATTCCTGCAGGACACCACTGGTATCCTTCATACCCTCTGAGGAGGTACTTAGTGCCCATACTATGCGTGTTCTGTCTCTCAACCCGTTTGCTGTCCATCTTATCACAACGGAATTTATTTGAAGTCAAGTTTAGCTAGTTTATTATGCTAGCATAAGGAATGGCGTCAAAAGCAATAGCCAGGTCAAGGTATTCTGTGTGGACAGCAAGACTGCTGTCGACAGCCAGTGTTACGCTTTCAAAGAAATTTATCAGTTTCATTAGACAGGATTTATCCTTCACAAAACCACCAAATTGCTGGGTCTATCCTGATTAGGGTTTTAATTTCATAGTTGATCAGGTCCAATACAATTTGATCCTTGGCTTTGCAAATGAGTCTTGGCAAACTTATGGGCCTGTAATTTCTTGTGTCAGTATAAGGCCACCTTATCTCATGCTGTTAGATATTATGGCATGCTATTAATAATCCTCTGATTACAAGAGAATTTAGTTTATGGTTGATAAGAGCAGAATGGTTAAGTAAGGCTTCAGAAAGACTGATCAGAAGAACAAGCCATACTTAGAATTCAGATTTAAAGATGAACTCCTGCATTATCAGATCATTTACTATTAACTTTAAAGTGGAAATAATCTACAGAATTAAAAAAAAAGAAAAGAAAAACATAGACATTTAGAAGTAATATAAATGATCACTAAGTGTCAACCTAAAATAAAATGTGGGAACTTTGAGAATGAAATCTTGATTAGCCTAAATGTTTTTTTTTAGGTTATGGGATGCAGTTAAGACATATTTGATAGCACACATTAAAATATATAGAATATAAGCATAATTAAGATTAAGAGCAAGAATAAATAATAAGGGACCGGACAAGGGGTAGAGGGAAAACTATCAACACCGATGGTCGGGACTGTGGTTTAATAAGCAGTGTAAGTGCTATAAACTTGGTGTTTGGGATGATGGTGATGAGACTTCGAGCATTTGATGTCCAGTCTTGTTCTCCTAATGAGGAGTATGGTGTTTTGCACATCTTGACAGGCTGCTGGTTTAGACCAGAGGACTTATGCAGACAAGTGTAGATGTAAAATTTCACTGGGACACTTGTGTTGAAATACTTACATACATCATGCACTAACAGGATCCCTGTCTCAGCTGTCACATTTAATGGGAATGAGCAAGCATAAAATGCACTATGTGACCACCAACCTCTGGAGATAGTGGCCAGTGGGGCACCCAGAACTGTCTGTGGATTAGATGTCATTGTACATTACTTACAATCTGGAACTCACTATCCACGATCTACAAAACACAGGTGAATACCTTTAAGGCAAAACTCATTTCACATCTTATATAAAAGCCATCCTGTGATTGCTTTAGAGATACTGGATAACTTTGTTTCATATAGAATTGATCCTCAGTGTCTTTCCTTAACATGTCTGGGATACCAGACATTGGAAACACTTTGCCCTATTGACTAGTATAGCTGCAGATGTTAAAGCAGATTGTTCTAGCCACTGTGAAGAAGCTTGTTGTATTAATCAATAATCACTAGTAAATAGTCTCCTGATAGCAAAACGTTTGCAAAATTCTGCACTCATTTCAGCTCATGCTCTTGCTAGGAGTTCTGAGAGAGTCACTGGAGCTGATTTCTTTCTGTGATTGTTAGTTTTACAATGCAGCCACTTATGCAACATAGATTCTATACATCTTTCACTGTCATTTTTTACACCTGCTTTGATTCTGACTAAGCATGATATGAGTTTCTTATTCTACTATAACAGTCTGGTTTACAAGACTTTATGAATAACTATTATAGTCCCGCTTGAACTGAAAAGCTAACTCGTTTTGTCAGTGTATTTCCTAAACTGACTTGCATATGGGATTTCACCATTTAACTTTTATCATATTTTGTTATTGCAGACATCATTCAGTGTCTGTAAAACAGGGTTCTTTTTTTTTGTTAATTTCCAAATATGTGTCTTTTTTAAGGTGAGCGTTTTGGAAACTATGTGTAAAACAAGTCTGACAAGGTCTTCAGCTGCAGTGATCTGCCTGGCAGTCACACCTTCGTTACAGGGCACTGTATGTCTAAATATAAAGCCTGGCGAGTTTTCATTTCTTTTTTTATAAATTATTTTGAAGTAATAGGGTTGTAGTCTTAGCCTCCAGAATTCTACTCCTGAAGGGAGTTTTGATTCTGACAGATTCCCAGTTCTGGTGTTTTGTGTTTGATTTCAACTTTCTTTGGGTCAAGTGGCATAAAAGGATGAAGTCTTGGTTGTGACTCAGATCATCAAGGTTTGATTAATGACCAGCCACTAGACTAGCTGTGAGGATAAGAGGAGTGAGGATCTGAGGTTTTCTCAATTCTCTCATGGGGTGGAAGAAGGAACGGGATCATGCTGGGGAAGCTCACAAGTTGCCTGTTTCTGCTAAAAGCCGTTAGACAATAGAGAAGCAGTTGCCAGTAATGCTTTGTAGATAAGTATTAGTAGGTGTGCGGTGGGAAAGGGACACATACTAGGAAGACTTACCTTTTCATGGAAGAGACCAGGAGACTTTAACTACAGTTGTCAGTCAAGGTGTTTAGGTCAGAATTAGTTGGGAATATTTCACACTGGAGGTGAGATGTTGTCTTAGCAATACCCAGTTGTGTTACACACAAGCATGTGTAGGAGTGTGGGAACAACTTTTAGCCCAAATAGTAAATTGCATGTTGCTGTGTGATGTCCCCTTAGGTATCTGCTTGAAGAATTCTAATTCCACAAAACGTAGAGGCTGCTCCCTCTGAAGCAATGTTTCCAGAACAAGTACAGTTTGGAGTGTACTGCCAGGGAGAATAGAGTAATGGGATAGCAAAGGGGATCTGACAACATCAGTGCCAGCTGCCCTCACCAAATTAAAGACGTGAAGGAATTATATATGTTTGTGGTTTAACTCAGTTTGGTGATATCCTATGCTTAAATACAGACTACCTAAAAGCTATTGCACGATTCATTTCGAAGATGATGTTGTAAAGTGTCTTTTTCTGGTAATTGCATTGTTATACTTTTCTATATTTATGCATATTCACATCTCATTAGGGTGACAGGGTTTTGAAGGGATGTAAATAATGGTAACACCCATGGAAATGCACCTTCTACTCTTTCAGTGAAATCTCAGAATCCTGAAATCCTGTTCCATTTTAGTTTCATATGACAAGGAATCTTTCTGTGTGCTTCACATTCTGATTGGCTTGCCACATCTGTGTATAATTTCATTTTAAAATTTCCAATTCCTTATAAAATCTCTCTGAATATTTTGTGACACTTTTCTCATGTCCTACCATTTATAAGGTTATTCTCAGCGGAATATAGAGTGTTGATCAAATCTACATTGGCTGAAGTACTGTGTAGCTCATCAAGAACACTTCTATCTCATTGAAGATGGCTTGTTGCTAACCACATTCTTAAGACTTTTTTCAGTGGAAGGAGCTTTTCATTGTTATACGGCTATATTGTATCTTCTGTACTGTTCAAAAAAATGAGGATCATGTTGTTCAAATGTGGAATAACTCATTGTATCAATAGCTCTATGCAAGTTTGTTTGTACAGGAATTCTAATAGTTGTTTATCTGGATCTTGCTTTTGTGTTTGCTTTTTTGTTGCTGATGCATAAGAATTTGCATGTTCCATTGTTAACCCCACTGACGTATATTTATATATATGAGTCTATATCATAACTTAAAAAGTCCATTCCATCTACATTTATGTAATCAAACTCATAACATCTAAAACGCCATTTCATCAAAACTCATTTAATTGAAAAAATTACTTCACAACACGTGTAACATAAAACATGCTTATGTGGGGTGCTTTTCCCCCCACCCCACCACCTTACTTGTATATACTAACTCTGTGATCACACACCTGAAAGGACAAAAAAAAAAAAACACCACACACAGTGAATCAGTTCTCAAGAGCAAACACGGACATCTACAGATCCTGGGGTACGACACAATGGTGAACATCACAATTCACATATATTGTGCTAGACTCAGTTCCCTAATAACTTCTATGATAACAAATGACACTATTGCATACTTTCTACAAAATTCTGTACAGTTCTATACTTTTCAATGAAATGGGTTCAACATTATGAGTTTGTGTCATGACTTTTGAATGTTATGCTAGAGACCCTTATTATCCATCTATATCTCTGTCTATATATATAATTATATATAGAGAGAGATATAGATACACACACACGACTGTCAGTGAAACTGTCAAATGTGTGTAATTTTCACAGTTGTCTAGTCGACTGCATATGTTCGACTAGGCAGTTGTTCAACAGTTGTTTGAGATTGACAAGCCCCAGGAAGGGGAATATTCCCTTTCCCCTGGGACTGTGCTTTCTTGGAGTTAGTCAGTATAATTAGCAGGGGGTGTGGGGGTATAGGGTGGCTTGTCCCCTAATGTTTTACTTTAATTTTTAATGTAGAAGTTGCATGAGCCAATGCTGTTTTTTGGTGCATGCTTAGTGCGGTGACAGCTTCTATGTATTCGACCACATGTGGTCGATATTTAGGCAGTCGACTTTGACTGTTTTCATTAATCTATAGTACATACATATATATATATATATATATTTGTGTGTGTGTATAAACATTCTGTGTGTTTGTGTGAGCTTTTGTGTGTTTATGTGTAGCTGGGTGTTTTTATAATTTCATTGTGGTGGCTGAATCATAAATATTTGCTATACGTGACAGTTGCACTCATTGTCAGTGTGATAACTAATTATATTCTCTTGTATGAATTACACTTTTCCTCAAGGGCATGGGTGATTTGTGTTAGAAGGATAAGATTTTTAAAGTTTGGTTCTCTAAATCAAAAATGATTAGCTACTAGGAAAGGGGAAATCTGTTTTCCACAAGGGTACAGTGTCATGAGAGTTTTTTTTTCAAGGGGAATACAGGGATTGTGCCCCTTTAGTAAGTACTGTTAAGGGATGTGGATCCTACAAATAAACCACTGACGAAATTAATGTATTCATATTTGCACAAAGCAGCATTTCAACTGTTGTATTTTGATCTAGAAAGCAACAGCCCTAATTGTCTACAAAACGGCATCCCTAGTTACATGCAAGAGTAACCACTGTGCTAACTGTAAATGGAAAAAATTAAGCAAAAGTCTATGCCTCAGTTCTCCTTAAGCATTTGACAGATATGGAATGTTGAAGAAAACCTCTGCCTATACCTCTCAACCTGGAAACATCAAAAATCTGGACAAAGGCCCATGAAAAATGGGTACAACTAGCCAAAATTCTGTACACTGATTAACAAATTCTGCATACATAACTATGAAACCCCACCCACTCCAAACACAAATTGAAGAACAGACAAAATATTAAACAACACAAAATATAACCAGAACAATAGCGTTTTATTTATATTAACATTTGAACGTATATAAAACTTTGAACTTGTATAAAACTAAAATGTAATTTTCTTTTATAAAAATAAAATTAACTGCTACATTAATATCAACTAAAATATAACCAGAGTAATACTATTATATTTATATTAACATACAGCATGTGATACCTTTAAAACAACAAAACTGAAAAAGTAATAATGGCTCATCTTCTTTTTTTACTTATCCTTCATTGTAGTGTAACCTATCCCTTCCATGCTGTATACACTTGCACTTCAGTACTGCCAGTGAGAAGGTTTTAAAGAAAAAAATGGCAAATAGCAGACCATTGAAATGAAAACTGAACTTAAATACAGATGCTATTTGCAACATCAACAGCACTAAAAAGTAGTAGACGCAGTTTTAAAATAATAGACCAGTCTAGTCCAATTTTGGTGTGTCATTGTTATCCGTATAAATGACCAGACAAAAGCAAGACCACTAGAAAGGGATCACATAAAGCTAACTTATTATTATTTTATTATGCATCATTTGTAAATTAGCTAAGTGGGATGGTCTGTGAACCCTGTCAACCAACCTACACCTGATCTTTGCCAAAAGGCCTAGAAGAGTGACCCACAAGGGAAAGGATTAATACAAAACAAACACAAACAATTTAGTATAGCCAATAGCCAGCATGTTTTTGAGAGGAAGATATAGCCAATGATTGCTTTTCAGGACTGAACCTCATGTCTTGAAGCTATGTGTCCAAAAACTTTCCATCAAGCAACTATGCCGTCCTGATAAATGCTAGGAACTGGAAGCTTTGCCCCTGTGTCAAAACAGTAAAATATGAATAAGAAAATAATCACATTTTTAATCGGTCTAGTTAGGACTAGTTTTAAACCTCTTAATTTCACCAATTCCCAAAGTGCCATGAACTATAAAAAAAGAACATTTACCCAGTCACATAAATACTTGTCAGTGAAATTATACTTAGCAGGAGTTTTACTGAAGGCTTTGCAAGCACTCACAGTAATTTAATATAATGGCACATTGATGTGTCTTGATGCAGCAGTGTGTCTGAACATGATATTATGTTTACATAATAACAGTTAGTATGTTACTGCTTCACATTTCTTGGCTCCCTGATTTGATTCTTAGAAGTGGTGCCTTTTTTGGTGGAATGTACATGTTCTTCCCAGGTCCATATGTGTTTTAATGTGGATCCCCACATTCCCCCCTCATTAAGGAATAAGTGGATTGGCAATGATAAACATGTGTATTTGAAACAGTGAGTGTGCCTTGTAGTGGACTGGTTTTCCATTTCTGCCCTGTGCCTATTGCTTGACAGGACAGACTCTGGTCACTATCTAACCTAAAGTGGATAAGGTGGGGGTACAAAAAAATGGGTGGATCGTGCACAGTATGGTTCACTAGCATGTCCTTCCTTAGCCTGATTAAAATTAAAAATGACCATTAAACAAGATCCTTTTCTGGATACCAACAAATAGCTATCAACTTAAAACCACCCAGTAAGTGGTTACAATAAGAGATCTACACTAGCAGGCTAAGCTAAGAGTGAAAAAATGGTTTACATATGCAGATATGGTGAGATACTGAAAGAAACAAAAAAAAAATTGTTCAACAGTGAAAAATGGGATTTACGTGACTGTTATTCACACAGTGCAAGGCAATCCATAAATAAACTGGAAGCTCCATTTTTTTCTCTTTTTTTGAAAAGTTGAGAAATACAACAATATGACATTTGTAAAATTAAGCATGGATATATGAAGCAAGACTCTGCACAACTGAGCTCCAACTTTCAAGAGTTTTACACTGACCAGTGTGGTTTTAATAGTTACAAATCCAGTTCAAAACTTACAAGCTATTCTTGTCTGAGACCAAATGCTTCCCAGTGAAAATACTTTGGTTCAAAATGGATAACCATCCACTCTCTCATTTCCTTTGCTCTCGATAAAGTTTAAATTAATCTGTTCAAAGTTGTGAATTCTGTTTTAACCTGTGTTTTTTTACTTGTACTTAAAAAGCATGACAAACTATAACCCCTGATTCACTTAAAGTGGTACTTGAATAAAAGGATACCATCCATGCACTGAACAAACACACTTTCACAAACCCATGCTAAAATCTCCTTACAGTTACATTAAAAATAACTCTACTGCCTTATCCAAGCAATTCATATGAATGCAGTTATTTCCTTATCTTTTATCTATGTCTGTTGTTGTTGTTGTGTCTTTCTGCTTTTCCCGGTTAGGGGTCACCACAGCAGAACTCCGGTCCACTGATGATTGGCAGTAGATTTTTACATGCCAGCCCTGACGCACAACCTTCAACGAAGGTACACCCATTCATGCATGTCTCCACACAGAAGATGCCCTAACTGAGAATTGAACAGGACATCATCTTACTGCGAGGCGACAACGCTACCGTAGAACCCCCACATAAGCCTTAATATCAGTATATAATACCAGCTAGGCTCACAGGGGGAAATCAAAGAGGCGTAATCTCCCATCAAGCGAAACTCAAAGAAGAAACCAGTAATCCATCTTTTCACTAAATAACCAGCATCACTGGACATCGGGAATTCTCATGTTTGCAATCACAGTAAGTTTACATGCAGATAACACAAAACAGAAATGTTCATTATCCAGTATCCACAAAACAGCATGCATTTAAAAGGATCCTGACAATTCACTCCATCAACCAGTACGTGAGGACAGATGTGATGTGTAATTTGGTACACTGCTACACATATTTCTTAAACAGCATTATTTTTTCCATTTGTTCAAAACATAATCAAATGGAGGAGGCCCAGACTTGCGAGTATAGCCTTTGGCCTAAAATAGGACTGAAGGAACAACACAAAATGCTAGGGTATACTCGCAAAGGGAAAGTAGACCTGTATCCAGAAAAAGGTCCTAGTCCTTTTAGACTTGAGTAATATTTTATTATCAGTAAAATAGACAGGACCGGTCTATCCAACCAAAAATGTTCAGTAGAGGGAGGAAATGCACCAGAGAGAGGTATCTCTCTGCCTTATCAGTCAGCCAGCGAACTGTTGAATCCCCAACAAATATATAGTAGACACTCCAAATAACTGGTAGACAGAAGTTTGTTTCTCAGACCTTTATTATTGCATCCAAATGCTACTTGGTGTTACTAAGTTAACATTAAGTAGCACTTGGGACACTGGCTGACTGATAAGGCAGAGAAATACCTCTCTGGTGCATTTCCTACCTCTGCTGAGTATTTTTGGTTGGCTATATCAGTCCTGTCTATTTTACTGGTACTAAAATACCACTCTTAAGTCTAAAATGACTAGGACCACAGGTTTACTTTCCCTTTGCAAGTACACCCTAGTAGTTCGTCCAAAACATAAAAAAAACAGAGATGGCTTCACTGTTTTAAGACAGAACTAACCTGCAAAGCTACTTGCAGTGATGTCCTAGAGAAAAGAAACTGGTTGGGATCTTTACTACCATATTACTGTCAGTACAGTTATCGTTCACAAGTCCAATGACCAACAGTACAGCCCACGAGGTATAGTCAGTAGCCCAGTGCAATGTAATTAAACCTAGTACTTGATGTCCTCTTTGGCTGGCTGGTGCAAGACATGGGTGGGTTGTGGCCGGCCATAAACGAAATAACTTTTTTTTTTTAAATCTCTCCAGCTCTGAGATGAGTCTCGGAAAGGCAGTCAGGCACAATCTTGCTACGTTGACATCATCGCACATGCCCCTGCTTGTTGATGATATTACACGGATATGCTGGTAATGCGTGATGATGTCAGCGGTATGTAAAAATTCTAAAGAAAAATAAATTGGAATTTAATGGGGCCACTCAGGAATTCGGGGCAAAATAGCCCTCAAAACTGGGAAATTTCGAGGAATTCATTATGGTTGAGATGTATGCCTTTTCCAGTGAAACATTGCAAGGTTTCATTGTTTGGAATGTTTTATTACTGGTGGAGTTGCTATATGGTTTATTTAGGGTCAGCTTTTCTTCAGCTGGCAGAGTCCATTTGAGAAACTCTTCTGATTTTGTAAAACAAGAAAACAAAACATTTTAGCAACTATCATGTTGAGACTTCTGCCATCTTCCCCTTTACCGACCCACCTTTATTATTCTTTTAATTTGCTGTCCTAATCATAGCATTTAGAATGCATCATATTTCTCTCACTCCTCTTTTTAATCTTCACTGAGTACATATCCACTGACATTAGATAGTTCTTACTGAATTCATTCTGCTACTTCTGAATTATTACACCCGCTGTATGCTGTGCAGGCTTTTGTCTTCCCTTAAGTGAGTGTTTCTTCAAAACTGAGCAAAACTGTTCTTACAGTGTCTTATTGGTTCATAGGTGTGTACTAGGCTAATGGGTCTGAGGCCTTTACAAGCCTAGCCATAGGATTACCCAGGCATCGTGCCCCCCAACCTTAGTTCCCAGTGCCTCTGTCGAGTAGAGCCACTGGAGTTATCCCCGGGGTGAATTTTCTATTTCCCATCCACTCATCAAGATTTCTCTTGAAGAGGGTCAGCAAGGTCTTATGACTTTCTCCATTGACAGAAGAAGTAAATTCTAATTTTAGTTTGTTATTCACCTACCTGTAATGTGGCTTACTTCTGCGTTAAAGAATCAGGAATGTGAAGAACTGAGATAGTGTAAAATGTCAGAATATGAAAAAGCGCATTTCCAAAAAATAAGTTTCAGCTATGGCAGCAAAACATGATCAGATCTAGTAACTACATTTGGAATTGGGCACAGTTTTCAGTGTACATTTCTGAGACTGGCAGTTATTAAGAGAAGGATGAGTGAGCATTTAGCAGGTCTGTCCTATGAAAAATCTTCATCAGCAAGTATATAACTTTCTCACTCTCTTATATTTAGTAGATCAGTTTAGATATTTACATATTCTTACTCCAAGGTCATAACATTGGTATTGTATGCATTCTTTTTCCACCTGTCATACTGATAATAGTGCCAGCCCTCATGCCAATTTGTAACCCACTACAGTAATATACAGCCAGAGTGGGCAGTCGGTATAACTAGCTATGCATCTCTATGGGATGCCAGTGACTTTACATTAATGAATATAATGCAATACCTTTAATTGATTTCTACCATAGACAGTTACATGGTGCGTACTCACTGCAAGTCCTTGACTTGTAGCCAGTGACTTCACCTAGGGTCAGATCTCATAGAGTAAGGGACCAGTCCCATCCAACCATAGCACACGACAGGGCACAGTTAAATGAACTGTGCATTACTAAGCACTATCACTCCCTTGTATTTGTCTTTATAATCAGTGTTGCATAACAGGACATTAGCTAACCAACAGCCAGTGTCCACATCCTTTATCAGATCAATTTTGAAAATATCTATGTTATTCCCACTCCACAAAGGAGGTTCATCCACAGAACTATCCAACTATGCTATAGCCATACTATCACATCACCACTTAAAAAAATTATGGAAAAAGTGCATGCACAACCAATAAAATGCCTATCTAACCCAAAAAAAATAAACTACTCACACCCCATCATAGAGTTCCTCAAGGTTCCATATACATAGCTTCAAACATTGACAATAAACTCAGATTTGATATACATATCAACAAGCCATTAAGTCAGTCAACAACACTACTGGTAAAATATGGAACTCTCTCCCAAATAACATCACGCTTGACTAGCTCTGTGCCATTAACTAAAACATAAACAACTAGCTAAGATGATAAATACTTTGTCTACTGTGATAAAGAAATATGTATCCTGTCTAACTCTATGTCATTATAATATGTTATTAATGTTACATTTGTAGTAATCTCAGAAATAGTAATGGCAGTCTTAATAGCCTATGTTTTTGTTAAGTTCTTCAGCTCATTTTACTTGCCTAATTATCAATGTAACTCTGTTAAAGGACATGTATCCAGTCGGACCATCCCGGTTAACAAATGTAAAATAAATAATAAATAAATAAAATAAACATTTTATTTATATAAGCTTACCCATTTAAAAAAAAATGCAATATTACTCTTTAGATACTGAATTTGATTTCTTTTTTAAGAAAATATTGCATTTGCTTGGTTCACTTCATTGTCTTTTTAACTTAGGACTCTGAGAAGCATAATAGTTAAGGTCCTGGAATGCAAAGATATGATCCAAATTTTAAATGATTTAGTAGTGTGAATATGTGTGAATATTTGAGCAGGTCATATGTTTTTTTTTTGATTTTCAGGGCTCCCCACAATATAAGGTGTTTGTGTTTCTTTCGGGGTTTTCCTAGGTGACTGAAAGCAACATTAACAGATGCTTTTGTAATGTACTCTGTGTTGGCACTTGTGGTACTCACAAATAATTTTATCAGCTAGATCTTCATTCACATTTCTAAATGTTAGAGCACCCTTTTTCTTCATTCTGTATTAATCTAGCTGTTTAACATGTAATTGCATAGGGTCTCTCTGAAGATAATATATAAAGTGCACCTTTGTCCTTCTGTGATGGATTTGCCCTTTGTCGCCATCTGTGCAAACACATTTTAAAAAGAAGCCCTGCTAGTAAAGTATGTTACATCTGCAGTTTTGTTTCTTCAGTCCATCTCTGAGAGAAGTCAGAATCATCGTCATCACCCCCCTTTTTCCCATTTTCTGTATGGGTTCAGGGTGTCGCCATCTCTCTCTCTTCAATACCACATTCCTGTCTTTTTTCACAGTCATGCCTGACTCTCACAGGTCTTCTGTTACACAGTCCATCCACCTGTTTGCTGGGCACCCACATTTCCTCTTGCCTTCTTCCTGTCTATTCCGAAATCATCTTCACCACACTGTCTTCTGCTTTTCTTTACATCTGCCCAAACTATTGTAATCTGTTCTGTCTGACTTTTACTGCAATTGCAGCTACTTTGGCTTCTCCTCTTATGCCCTGATTTCTTTGTCTGTCTCACAATTTGCATCCCACAACCCTTTGTAATCACTTCATCTCCATCACCTCTAGCTTCTTCACCTGCTCTGCCTTTACTGCCCTGGTTTCTGTACCATACAGTAATATTGGTCAAACCACTGTTTTGTACACCTTACTTTTCAGATTCTTTGGCATTCTTCTGTCATACACTACACCTGACACTATGTGCCAGTTGGCTGCAGCCCCTTTGATTTTAACTTTGATCTCCTCATTCAGACATCCCTTCTCCATAACCACCCCTCCAAAATACTTGAGGCTGTTAACCTGTTCCACTACTTTCCCTTCTATGTCAGTTCTCATCTTCTTCTGATTTCCCAATTTGCTGCCATTACAACTGTCTTATCTGTACTCAGTTACATCCCATGTGCCTTCAGTTTTGTATTCCACTCCCCTACCCTTTGCTGAATTCTGGTTTAGAGTCTGCCCGTAATGCCACGTTGTCTGCATATAGCAGCTTTGTTGATCTGTCCTCGTTGACCTGTTTGCTAATGTAGTCCATCACCAGTATGAACAGCAGTGGGCTCAGAGCTAAACCTTGGTGCACACCCACTGGAAAGCCTTCTGTGAGACTGAACGCTGTTTGTGCTTGAGTCATTGGGTCCTTGCACATAGCTGCACTAATTTTACCAATGTTTCTGGGATGTAATACCACCACAGAACTGCCAAAATCAGCTTTCTTGGGACCTTGTCATATGCTTTCTCCAGGTCTAGGAATGCCAATTTGGACTCTTTCCTCATCTCTAGCTTTTTCTTATCTATCTGTCTCGCTGCAAACATTGGGTCAGTTGTTCTTGGATGTCAGAGGACTTCATTAAATAGTAATACAGTGAAAACTTATGTATCTGTTATATAAAATAAGTGGGCATTTTGACAACATTTTATAGATAACAGCAGGCAAAGATAATGTCTTACGAAACTGAAAGCAGCAGATGGCTTGTGGTCCATGACAGCATGAGGACAGCGATTCCATTCCTTAGCTTAAGGCTGATATATGGAGCCCAAATCTTGGAAAATAATCCCAGTGGACTGTGTAGGTATTGCAGTTTACAAACCGTAAATGTTTATGTTTTATATAAAAATGTAAATATGTCACAAAACATCATCATGCTAATATTTTCACTAGCCTACACATATAAAAGGGGGCTAATTAATTACAAAAAGTATGACAGCTTTATGTTATGGGGTAGTGTTACTTAACCTTACTAGGTACTCACATAAATCTTTTTCCCCAGATTAAACCTGTTAATAAGAACCTGTGTACTGCTTCATTAATACCTGTGCTTTTTGACGCATAAAGTAGGATGAAATGCTTGTGCAGAACAGTGTGAGAACAATGTGACTAACAGATACTTTAGCCTTTTCTCAAGGCAGCTTTCCGAAGTACAGAAGGACATCTGTACAAATAACTGCCTCCTCCTTTCCTCATCCCTTGAAAATTAAAACTAAAGCATCCTGTGGAAGATGTTACCTGGGAGTGCAGAAGTTGTACCCTCTCACTTGTCTCAATAAGCTCCTGTTCTGCCAGTTTGCGAGCTCGCTCTGTTTGCTCCACTACGCCTCTGAGCTCCTCAAGCTCTGCCTGTAGGAGTGCACTGCGTCGTTCCACCATTGCATTGTTTTCTTTTAGGTCGTCATTAACCCTCATGACATCATCAAGCTGTATCTGTGTATCCTAGTTAAGAGTATGGAAAAAAGGACATACTGGTGAGTCACCCTTTCTGATCATTTATATAAAAATGAGCAAAATGTGACAATAGTACCTTAAGATGAGCCTGCAGTATTTTGAGTTGTTTGTGTGCCTCGGTTGCCTGTCTGTTGGCTTGACTGAGCTGAATTTCCATCTCATTCATATCACCTTCCATTTTCTTCTTTATTCTTAAGGCCTCGTTTCGACTTCTCGTCTCCGCTTCGAGAGACGTTTGAAGGGACTCTATGACTCTCTGATTGTTCCTCTTGGCCTGCTCCATTTCCTCATCCTTCTCTGCCAACTTCCTCTCAATGTCGGCCTTGACCTGATTGAATTCCAGCTGTGCTCGAAGGATCTTTCCTTCTTCATGTTCAAGGGAAGCCTAAAAGACAAGGAACAATTTAAGAAATGGATCACTTGTTGTAATACACAAGTAAAAGCCTAAGTTCATTATGAGGCATGTAGGGTATGTTCACTTATTTATTTATGATTTGTTAACCTGTGAAGTGGGTTGGTCTACGGATAAATTTTAGCCATAACCTGGATTGTAAAGGAGGTGTAAAATTATATGTATAATTTAGTGAGGCTAATTAACTGGCATGTTTCTCTGAGGAAATTGGAAAAATTCAGAACTTGAAAAAATCCACAGACACATACATACCAGAAGTTAGGAATGAATCCCGGAGGTATGAGGCAGGAATTTTACAACTGAACCACTATGTTACATGCCTGAGTATGTCCCTTTAGTCTAGTAATGGATGCAAACTTCTGGAGCCATAAAGTATGAAAGTCAGGAAAAATTCTGCATGTATAGCTGTATGTTGCTCCCTTGTCAAGGCAGAATGACTTACAGGAGTGTTCAATGTACAACTAATAAAGAATCCCTGTACCTTTGTGGGTGTGCGGCAGTGTATCCTTAGAGAAAACATAATGTGCATCTACATTACTGTATTCAGTATGCTTACTAACCAAATGTTCACAACTTCCCCTTTCATAATGACAGTCACCAAGAGAAATAGAGCTACAATTACCAACAAATGTTAACAGGTAGAGAGTGTTAAAAAAAAACAGCATAGTCCCCTTTCCGATGTATGACAGCAGTCAGATGGGAGACTACCCATTCAGAGAATATCAGGAAGTAAAATGGAGTTAGATAAATAGAAAGCTTATGAACATAAGTACTACCTCAGCTTCCTCCAGTGCTGACTGCAATTCTGCTTTCTCCTGCTCTAGTTGTTTTCTGATCTTCTCTAACTCATGGATATTCTTTCCTCCTTCACCAAGTTGCTCAGACAGGTCAGATATTTCCTCTGTGGGATTGAATTAAAAAAAAAAGAACTTAGGGATCCACAATAAATGGCAAAGGAAAGGCATTGTAGAATAACAACATTTAGATCTATCAGCATTGTGTATTAAAACAATGCATGTTGAACTGAACCAGCTCCTTTCAGCTGTGAAGTACATAATGTTGCATACAACCCTTTTATAACACATTTCTATTTTACACATAGTTAGGGATGGCCAAAGGTTAGCTGGCTCCCAAGAAGAAAGGGCTGCATAGTGCTCCCTTTCACCATCCCTGAGTGCCCCCATCCTGACCTACCCACACCATCTAGATGACTTCTTTCTTCCTTTTTCTCACAGTTTGACTTAATCTTCAGTTTTTAGTACATTTGCTCATTCATTCAACACATAGGCAAGACTGATCTCTAATAACTGTAGAAAACAACTGTATTAAGTTGGGGTCTGCAAGGCCTCCAAAAACCATGGAGGTTTCTGGATGATTTTTTGAGACGCATTTTACAGTGTTTTTTTTTCCAAGAAACTTTGCATCCAGTGATGGCCTGAGCAAAAATCATGAGTAAAGGAAGAAATTCAGTTTTCTTTAACTTTGAATCCTTTCAAAACACCCTAACTAACTAAGACTACACTGTAAAAACTGGGGTAGAAATAGCTGCTTTAAGCTGGGGATCTGGGGCCACAGGGGTTCTAGATGGTCTGAGGTGCATTTTACAGTTTTTAAAAATGTAAGCTATGTACTTACCATAACAATAGAGCTGTGTTGTTTCATTTTCTTCTGTTTCAATCTTTGGGTTGTAAGATCTGATCGGATGCAACCCTGGTCCCTTCTTCCCAAGCTGTGGATCCGAGGATCTGACATCTCCCCTACCCATAATCCTCTCCTTTACACTAAATTACCTCAGATTCAGTTTACTAACTTGTACCTAAAAACAGATTTTCTCCTGTAACTGAATAACTTTTAGGTGTCATAGTTAGGGAACATGCTTATACCACAGTAAGGTACAAAAGGAAACTTTAAGAGACAGCTAAGGTCTGCCCATTTACCAGAAACTGTTAGTGACAATACTGGAAGGGGGAAGGATGGAGGGATGCTGAACCAGATGAAAATGAGACAACACAGATTTATCATTATGGAAAGTACATCATTTTGTATCTGATGTATATTTTTGATCAATTCAACCTTTGTCACAGATCCCCAAGCTTCAAAAAGCACTTGTGTGGCATCAAGGAAGGACATTACTGAGAATACTGGAACCAAAGGAGGAATGTGCTCATCCAATTTGTAATGAGACACAAAAGTGTGAACCGTGGACTATGCTGCTGCATGAACGCTGTAGAAGTATCTATTGCTCTTGTGGAATGGCCTTTTGGTTTCATATGTAGGAGTAAATGACAGTCGTTATAAACAAAAGAAATGCAGTCCAACAGCCATTTGGAAATTGTAACTTTTAATATGCTTTTTCCAATTTATCTTTAGAGAAGGATGCAAACAGTTGATCTGGCATTATGATAGCCTTGTTTTCATGTAAATAGAATCTGAGATGTCTGTCTGTAAACATCTAGCATGTGTATGATATATTCTCCTTTGTTTGGGAACCTGGGAAAATAGACTGGCAAATCAACTGACTGATTCAGTCTTACTTCAGATGTCACCTTTGGTAGGAAGCTACTCCGTCTTTATGAAAAATGAGGTATAGTGGTTTACAGGATACTGCTTGTAATTCAGAAGTCTGCTTAGTGGAAGTAATTGTAACAAGAAAAATGGTCTTCCATGAGAGATACTTGAAATCTACCGGAGCTGCGGGTTTGAAGGGTTTTTGGGTCAAGGCTTGAAATATAATATTGATCCCTGTCTTGGGTTCTGAGTAAGAAAGCATTGATGTGGGTGTGTTATTTTTTATGTCTATTGATGCTTATATTTTTATACACAGCTAGCTTAAAGTACTGCACAGTATCATATATATATTTCACATATTAGCTAAGAAGAACAACTTGTCTTTTTTGGAATTCATTAGAGTATAGCAAAAGGATGGCAAATGTTTTTGTAGTCATTTAGCCTTGAGAGAAAGTTAGGTATTGTGTAAGAGATAAGTCTGCTGAAAAGTAGTACATTAACCTATCAAAACCAAAGCACCCCTGTTTGCATAATGTTTTGTCTGGTTACTCCTCACAGTCTTGGAAGTGTGTGTTTCCATGCAGTCAAAAGCTGAGAAAGCTTTGAACTTTGTATGAAAAAATCCTTTCTTTTATTTAAATTTAAGATATAAAAGGAATTGCATCTGAGTATACAGTTGAATCTCTCTCTATGTTGTGAGATTCCAGTATCAGTACTTTATAATAAAATGTGTTTGCATCCGGAATCTTTGACTGTCCATGTTTGGATTTAAGTAGCTGCATTATATTGTGTCTGCTAACAAATTAATCTTTACAGCACCCTTAAGGAAGACTTTGGAGATTTTTAGAGAAGGTATAGAGGTGTCATTATGCCCTAAGTGAAAATTTGAAGTGGCAGTCATCTGTACCTTGATAGTGGAGAAACTGGACCCTTTCAGAAAAAAAGTTATGATAGGAAATCTAAAATCCATGGTAGACGAGCAGAAAAGGTCTCTAATCCTTTTGAGGAAGCCCAGATAGAAAAATGTTTCCATTTGCTTTGATATTTTTGTTTTGCTAGACTGTTTTTGAGAGGCAGAAATAATGTGGAGCACTAAAGATAATAGCCTAGCATCTCTGGCTGTTGGTAGAGTTGGAAGAACCATGCAGTCAGCTTTAGGGCTTTTAGATCCAATAGAGGCAATCCAGATGGGTGACTCAGGAGATCTGGATTGGGATTCAGCACCCAAGGCAATGTATTATGTGAGGGCAAAAGAAGGGTAACCAAACCTGATGGGGCCAAAATGGAGCAACGCATATCATTCTGGTCTTTCACCTTCTGGCTTTCTAAATGAATTTTGTTAAAAGTGGTATTGGAAGAAGCATAAAGGAGACCTGAAGGCCAATTGTGAACTATAGCATCCCTTGGTAACTGTCCCTATGGAGGGATCAGTGCATAGAACTGATGTATTGCTGATCAGGTATGAGTCAGAAATTGCAGCAAGGTTGGTCCCAGCAGCTGAATTTTTTTGTTGCCACTGTCTGGTTGAGGGACCACAGTGTTGCAGTAGAATCAACCTGCTCAACTTGTCCACTAGCACATTTGACACCCCCGGGATGTGCATTGCTATCAGAAAACAATGGGAAGATGTCAACCATTATCCCACTCTCATGGCTTCCCAGCAAAGTGGATATGATCATGTTCTTCCTTGTTTGTTGATGTGGCAGAATAATGCCATTTTGTCCATCTGGATAGATATCACACCCTTGGAGAGGAAGTCCTGAAAAGCCTGCAGTGCTAGGAGGGCTTTTCTCCTCTCCAAGATATTGATGTGAAAGTTGGCCTCCAGGGGTAGCCAAGCACCATGAACCATCTTCCCTTTGAAATGCCCTCCCCACCCCAAAAGGGAAGCATCTGTTGTTACTGTGGCCCGGGGGTTTGGTGGACCAAAGGTTCTTCCTTCTGGTACTGATGTAGAGGTTACCACCATTTGATATGATTTCTGCAAACTTGAGATGAATCTTGGTATACAGGTGGCGTATACTCTGTAACCATTGGACTAAAAGAGCTCACTGTAATACTCTCATGTGATATCTCACCAGCAGAACTAGTGTAATAGTTAGACCAACCAAACTTAACAAATGAAGAATCGACCTTGCTTGAGGAAGAAGCTGCTGAATTACCTGAGAGGTTACGGGACAAAGGGATAGCACTCTGGTGACTGGAAGCCTGGCAATTTGAAGGACCGTGTAGATGTGACATCCTGTAAACTCTGTTTGCTGCATGTGAGAAAGTTGTCTTTTCAGTTGATGGACTGCGATCCCCAGTAATTGTATAAGCTGGAGTAATAGATTCTGGTGTTGTCCCAGTAGAACCCTGGAAGCAGCAGTAAGGAACCAATCTTCTAGGTTGGAGATCCCTTGGAATCGAAGATGACTAGATACCACTGCCATAACTTTTGTGAACACCCAGAAGGCTATGGTGAGACTGAAGGGTAGTGCTCTGAATTGAAAATGATTGGCTCCCAGCCAGAAATGCAGAAATCTCCTGGATTGTCTTTGTATCTTTATGTGATAGTAGGTGTTCCAGAAATCTATAGAACACATCTAATTATCCTTCCTAAGGAGAGATAATATTCACTGTACCATGACCATCTGGAACTTTGCCTGTCTCATGACTTGATTGAGATGAGTCCAAAATTGGCCTGAGGTCCCCAGTCTCAGTTTTGGAACTAAAAAGAACCTGGAATTGACTCTGGATCTTGATAAGATCACTAGTCTTGGGGGGGTCTGTTGGATGACTCTTTTTTTTCTAGCAACTCTGAGACCTCTGTTGGTGCAGATTCCAACTGACTGGGTGGAACTTTAATTTCTTTTTTGGAGGGTAAGAAAAAGGAATGGTATAGCCTCTGGTAATTAGGTAATTATCCTTAACACCCAGAAATCTGATGAAATGTCTTGCCAGGCTTGTGGGTGTTAGGAAACTGCCCCCAACTATCTCCAGAATGCAGCAGTCAGATAACCCTCAGGAGTAGGGATAGGGTTTCACAGTGAAAGGACCATGAAACTCTTGGTTATGCAGTTCACCTCTGCTCCTGGGGTGACATCCATTCAAGTTACCTCCCCCTCTGCCTGGGGGGGGGGTCGGTCTGTCTCCAGGAGTGTCCTGGTGATAACCCTTGGATTTTCTGAACCACATCTTTTTACCACCCCTTTGCCTTCTGCAGGGTGGATTCATGTATTTCAGTGGCAGATAGGGTCTTACCATCCTATTTGCTCCTAGTGAGGGTTTCTTTAACTTATGGTCCAAAAATGAGTGGAACCATCAAAAGGAGTATTAATGAAGGACAATTTAAAGCTTTCTGCAAAATTGCAGAGATTCAATTAGGTATGCTGAGTCATAATAATGCTCGTGCCGTCTGCTCTAGCTGGTAGATAAAGCGAACCAAGTCAAAAGATAAATGAATATAAGGGAAAGCATTTCATCTGCATATATTAGGCCACCAGGATCAAGGAATACAAGAGTGAAGCCACTGAATCACAAGGAAAAGATGAAGGTTGCTGTTTAGAAGTAGGAAGGCATGAGATAGGTCTCATGTGGACAAAGTTATCATTTAAACCTCACAAATAAAAATGAGTGTGGAAGATGAGGATCAAACGGAGATAGCGGCGCTGGGCAGGGCTGTCACAGAAATACATGCATTTTTGTGGATCTTGGTGAGGGGCTGAAAAGTGATGGGAAACAACAAATGTTTTGTAGAATGGCTTATTACACTTGAGTCTCACAGAGATTCTACCTGTGCATTTTACAAGGTCAGAAATTTAAGAGTCGTTCAAACAGCCTATGGATATACAAACACTTGAAGATGTCAGCAGATTAAGATGTGTTTTGCCGAGGGCAGACAAATACTGCAGCTGTCTCCCACAGTCATGGTCCTCCTTTACTCTTGTTCCATTTTTTCCTACCCCAAGCAAAACATGCTTCAAGGCAGTCCTTATCATTACATGCTGCTGACCCTGAGAGGCATGGTTATATCTAGTATAATCGAGAGGTTCCTCATCCAGCCAACATACTTGTTTCTTTCTTTTCCCTTTCTGTTTCCTCAACAGCCCCAGCTGTCTCATTTATTCCATGCATAATGTGATGAGTTTGAATCATAACCCACCCACTCTCCTTGCTGTAATAGATAAATGCCCACATTTTCAAGTCCCTGCTCATATACTAGCTCCTCCATATGCTCACCATGTTGGCAACTCTGCATGGTATGGCATCACTAAGTGTAATATTACTTTGAATATTACCTATATTACTGCATAGAGTACCCAATATTGTATCTTAACAAGTGTCTTGTAAATGGAAGAAAGGCCCTACAATCTGTGGAATGGAAACGATTCCTTTATTTGTGATACGCCCATTAAGATCTTACTGGCTCTACCCAATACATTTCCATATTACACAGCAGGATTCGGTTTGGGATTGGGTATAACCCTCTTGCCCTTTTTTGTCCTGCCATGCTTAAGGTCACCCTATTAAAACTTTGTTTTACATGCCTCCTCCAAAATGCAATGTTGTGCACTTTTTAAACATCAGGTCCCAGCCTCCATTTTTATACTCAAATGTTAGCCTTTGCAGTATTTCTGAAGACCAGCCTCAGCATCCTTGACTACAGCAGGGCATAGTTATGTGTCATGGAGGCATTGCTGGTTGAGCAACTTTAGTTTGTAAATTTAATGCCAAAGTGAGTTTCCCATAAATTTTGTATTGTGTGATCTGATGGAGCGTTTTCCAAGGGTTTTTATCCTTTACTCAACTGCAGTATGATCATGGAGTTGGCGTACTGTGTATATATATATATATATATATATATATATATATATATATATATATATATATATATATATATATATAATTTTTTGTGGTGCGACATGCTCTGTTCCCTACATATGTGGGGGTATGGGGGCCTTGCCTCATTGCAAGAAAAGATTTTTTGTGAGTTTATTTTTTTGTTTTCAGACTCTCCATTTTTAGTCTTTAATTTTTAGAAAGCAATGAGTTGAATAGACTTATTCTGAACACTGGTCTACTACAGGTGCCTCCATGCTTATATGCATGTCCACAGCTAGTGGGGTTTGGCTTTATTGGACTGAATGTAACCAGAAAGATTTGAAAAGTAAAAAATTATGGACATTCAGAAGCTATGTAGCCGAAACACTTTATGCCCTTAAGGGGTCATTTGCAGATATCCCATGGGCCTCCACTACAGTAGTTTTAATGTATTACACAGTGAAAACTCTAGCTTAGCTAGGTTTTTCTTGCTGGTTTTGCTGCATCATTTGTCTGTGTGTCCTTTTCACCCTTTGGTTTGGATGCTAGTAGCTGGAGAAACACCTGCTCATTTGTTCTAAAAAGCAGGTAATTGAACTCCCAGTAGCCCATTCTCCAACTCTGCATAGTCCTCCCAAAACTCGATTCTATACACTATATAGCAATACCAACACCTAAACTATAAACCTAAAATTCCCACCCAGTTCCCAACCTGACTCCTTGATCCCTAACTGTAAGCCTCCATTCTCCCTCTCAAACACTAAAGTCTCTGATCAGTGTAAGAATTTAAGGCCTGTCATCTGACGTAACAGTGGTTTTAATTATTTTGTTGCAATAACACATGCCTGCTGTTCTTATGCTGTACCATTTTTAAGAGGTGGTCATTCATTTCTATAATTATATACACTGAAAATGTTTTAGGAAGTACCTGTGCCATGCACACTTTGATTGCTTGAAAAGTTATTTTACATATATTTTGTTAAATTTATGTCTTTAAAATGTCCAGGGGCATTGTGCACCACACCAAAATCAGGACTCTTAAGATTTTTAATGAGAAACAGATACATTTCAAAGCTAAATGTAGATTTATTTTTAAATGGTAGGCTTAAATCTGAGTCATTAGTGAATAACGTTCTATTGTACTATTACTAATGTGCAGTTTTCATGAGTTTTACTTGAAGATCAAGATTGCGTTATTTCAGGGATTTCTCTTGCTCCAGTATACAGTGATCTCAGAGTTAATATATATAAGTAGCAGGTGTGTGGGAATAGAGTAGCTCACGCCAAAATGATACAAGAGACTTTTTAGTGATTTTTGCAATTTTAAATTCTGAATCTATTAGAAAATGCCACTCCTTTGTGATCAGATTTCTGACAGTCCATCACATAAGAGTTACATTTCTGTCACAGTGCCCTATTTTTTCTCTGCTTCCACTTCCGTTCCAGTAGCAAGCTTGTACAGCCAGTACAGCAAACCGTCTGGGTGCACTTCTACAAACTGATTACACCAGTTCCTGTCAGCCCTCTATAGATGTACAGTTTGGTGTTGAAACTTGAGGTGATATTTTCTGCCTTGTATCATGTCTGTGTCATTCATAAGAAGGATAAACTTCTAAGGCTTAGAAAACTGCAGACAAACAAGGCCCAGAACTATTTCACAGTTCCAGGATAACCTGCTGCATTCCCACGTGTTCTCAAGCATCTCACATTAGCAGAAAACATGAGAACTGTGGCATTTAGTCCTAACAGCTGCACTTGGGATCGCTTTATTTATAAGAGAACAGAGTGAAAAAGCATAACAATATTAATGATAGTAATAATAATAATAGTAACAATAATATTCATAATAATAACAATATTAATAATAATAATAGTAATAATAATATTATTAATAATAACAATATTAATAATAATAATAATAATAATAATAACAATAATACCACTTCTAGGATTGGTGAAACTTAGACTACAGGAGACAATCTCCTACCTGCTCTACTTCTGTGACATACTCTGTCTGTTAGGCTTACTTTTCAACCCTACTCAGTCTGAAGACAATAAAAGAGATTTAAAGGTACTAGTCAGCTCATGTTGGTTGCATCTCTGAAGAAAACACAGCCTAATGTTATGTGACTAGTTTGGTTGTTTTTAGCAGAGCCAGTGTTTTATGCAGTTACCAAAACAACAAACTACATCTTAGTTAAAATCCCAGCGTTTAACACAATGCCCTGACCCTGAAAGACGGTCGATCACTCTTTACCTTGTAGATTCTTGTTCTCCCTCTTAAGGGTCTCCAGATGCTCAAGGGATTCTTCATAGGCATTCTTCAGCTTAAAGAGCTCAGTACTAAGGGAACGAGCTTCCTTCTGTGAGGCTTCCAGCTCACTCTGGGATTCTTCAAACTTCTGCTTCCATTCTGCCAAAATCTAAGGATTTAAAAATTGCATTAATCCATAATGCTTTTACGGTCAAAATGCTCAGCTTTATAGATATTGTATTCAAGTTAAATTAACTCATCAACTTTGAAATATTCACATTTTTCATTGACTTTGCTAGATGTTGAGGATCACAATGAATATGAAACATCTTCCTTGAGTAAATTTCCAGCAGGATTATGTTACTAACAGGACTGGAAGAGGAGTCAGTTCTGGCATTAAGAATATAAGTTAGACTTCAATACATATATGTGATTGGTTAGCAGAAAAAAATGGTCTTAGCTGTAAGTCACACTGTCTGCCATTCTGCAGACCTTAGCTTTCACATAGATGTTCCATGCTCAGAGTGATGCTTCAGAGAAAAAACATGGGGCATCCTTTCATGATATTCGCCCTCTATCAAAGAATGAGGTGTGGATGCACCATTAGCAGGAGGACTCATTTCAAAGGGCTGGCAACAACAGACTGAGTTTTCCAAGTGACAGATCCCCCCCTTAGTGATAATCATAGCATTTCCTTCAAATCAGAATTCTCAGATTTTTCAAAAGTGCACTCAAGACTGGAAAGAGAGAGAAAGAAAAATACTTCAGCAAGTGGATGATAGACTGGACCATATATAACCATTGCAAATACAGTAACTTTTCTGCCATGAGTTCTGAGACAGTAAGTTCAAAAGAATATAGTATGAACTTGCTTGTGATACTGCTAAGGGAATAGGTCATATAATTTATAAGTAAAAAATACCAAGTATCTGCAGACGCAACTGCTGCGAGTTATTCTGGATTTTTTTTCAGAATTCTTTTGAATATAATAATGATTTGTGGACTCAGTGGCAGAAGTGATACATGAATTTTGTAATACAGCAATATCAAATCAAAACTGGTAGCAGAAGTGCACATGTATTTTGCTTTATCATGACTCTTCAATTTGTCCATCTGTTTTAACTTCAAAGCAGAAATGGTTGCACAATGTGTGTGTGTGTGTGTGTGTTTGATTGAACCGCTTAAATGCTGAACACAAAAAAAATGTGCAAAAAGAGGGATGGAACATTCATATTACTGAAAATCCCTAACAATGAATCTACAAAAAATTGCCAAAGGAAAATAATTTTCTTTTGCAGTCTTTACACCAAAGGCCCTTCGTAGCACTAGCCCAGATTTGTCTGAAGAGTAGTAGTGTTACTGAGAGGTTTTCTTAAGGTAAGGTGTAGGGTTAGGGGCAAGGTTAGGCTTCCCTCATGTCCACCTTAGTAATGCATGCTACTAATCATAAACCTAACCCTGCCACTACCCAGACACTTTGCCTTAAAAAAAGTCTTTCTGTAACTCTGCCACTACACAAGACAAGTTCAGACACACACACACATACACCATACTAGATCTATCTCCTTATTTAACCTTTAACATAACCCACATAACTGATGCATACACAGACAATAAACCTACCCCCTTACCTAACCCTTGCCCTGATTCTAACTTGTATATACTCATGTACCCCTCCTCATATGAACCCACTTATCTGTTTGACAAAACTGACATTCACAGTAATGTATATTTGATTATTTGAACGTTAAAGTAAAGGCACCAGCTTTAGACCTGTTCAAACAAATGTATGTTCAATCACGGCTTCAGGACCCCTAGATATGTTAGATGATACCACATTAATGCCATGCAGGTTGTCTAATAAAAAGTCTTAAAACAGTAAATAAGAAACAAACAAAATACACTCGTAGATCAACATATTATGGTTTACTAAGCCTACCTGAGTGTTGCAGCTGCCCTTTCTCTGACCTAACCTGTCCCATCATCTGTCTATCCTAGGCATCCTTGAGCCCATTCACTGACCAGCCCTGGTCATTGGCTCAAGCAATGAACTTGATGCCCCACTACGATATATGACAAACAGTATTTCCATGAGACCATCTTACACTATTTTCCTTCAGGTTCAGGTTGTTGTGCTGGAATGACAGGATCATGGCACATTGTGGAAACTTGCCAACCTGCCTAGCAGAAATTTTGCCATAACCTGTCCATAGATGGAAGTCAGACTTTTACCTACTAGAGTCTAGACTATGATCCACCATTTTGTAAATTAGCTACTGGTACCATCTTCTAATTTTATATCACTTCAGTTTCTTAATTGAAATTACAGAGGTTTCTTTATTGATTACCCAGCTTGCCTGCCAGCATTTTAGTTACACGGAGATGTATCTTTGGGACTCTGTAATTTATCCCTCCTAACTTTCTTGAGCTTTTTTCTACTTTGTTCTTTTCAATTGATCCATGTTTATACATGCACTACTTACCTAGGATAACACACTGCCCAGTTGCTTTCTAAATGTTAAGCTGAAGAATTAATTTAGTGACCTGTAACCCATAGTGTTTCTGAAAAAATTATTTTGCTCATTCTGTAATCCATCCTTTGATCATCACCTTCTCTAGTATATATTCACCCAATCAGGTTATATTTGCTGTGTTTATCTGTCCTCCTTATTGTTCATTTTATCTTCCTTCCTCTTTTATGCTATCACCTACATAATTTTTTCTTCAATTCCTCACTCTTTTGTCTCCATTTTAGCCAGTTTGGATGACTACTAAAACTTTTATTTTTTTCCTTTCTTGACCCTATTCTTGATACAACCCTCTAGGTCTACAGCTGCCCCCTTATTATATTACTACTGCTCTTCCTAACATAATGAATCTATGTTTGTATAATCTTTAGTTTTTGTTTCCCATGAGATGGAAGTCAGAGACTGTGTACCACTCATTGGATAAATCACAACTGTAAGTATTTTTCTTACTGCTATTCCATTATCCATCTGTTCCACATTCTTGAAGGCACATTCATAGACATGGATAACTGGTTGCATACATTAGTCTTTGATTTTGTGGGTTGATTGTGGCTGAAAAGAATCTGATGACAAGTTTATTTACCCAGTTAAATGTTGAAGTTAAAATTACATGCTTCCTTTTCTTGTTAAGGTTCTCACGCCCTGCTGAAAACTACTATTCTTTAAAGCTGCTGCTATTTCCCTATTCTCTACCTTCAACCCTGGACATTAGCACTCTAAAACATTATTACTACACTTTTAAGGTCTCCAATAACTATCCCTTTATTCTCTTTACAAGTGTTGTTGGTGAGTCAGTCACTCTACTTTCTGCACCTGGTGATCCAAGTACTGGAGCCTCCCAACCCTGAGCTCCTTCTTCCTTTTCCATCCTCAAAACCAGCCTTGATGTACCTTTCATTCCTTTCCACAGTACATAGTATCACATTTCAAACGCTCATTTGCACCCCACCACCCCACTTCCTTTGTTTTCCCTTTCTTTTCTATATGCCTAGAACCCATATTACAACAACGCACTCACATTTGCTAATATTTCTGTTGTACCTATCTTGGTGTATGCAGGACTGGTATTCATGCCCAAATGTTTAATGAGTATGTACATCTGGCTGTGGACTGTCTTTCTATGCCATATATTATTCATATATATGTTGTGTAAATAGAGCTTAGCCCTGGCATGGTACCTGCAATGTGTATGTAACAACAGTCACAGCATTAGCTGATCTGTTGCTAACTAGACTTCTTGCATTGTGAGTTAAATTGCTTATGTATACATACGTATATACTAGGCTAATAACAACAAGGGCCTTTTTAAGCCTAGCCATGCATCCCAAATGTATCCAACAAGTTTGGTGTCCCAGAGATTATTTTTTGGGTTACATGTAAGCTAAAGTATGAGTGGTCAAACACTTACAGGTTGACTCTAACAGAGACATAGGTGACAAACCACGGGTAAATTTCTGATTTCCCATCCAGTGGTCCAAGTTAAGCTTGAATAGTTGAATATAGTCAGGGAAGAATTCTGTTTTACATGGGTGGGAAGCCTGTTCCAGAAAATAGATATTCTCTGTGATGTATATCTGTCCCTCCAACATGTCCTGTTTATGTTACAAACAAGGATTATCTCCCTAGATTGGTAGTTCTGAAGCTGTTTGTTTTGTGGCTATGCAAGAGGTCCATCCAAGAGGGATCTTGGAATGCCCTGCATGCCAGACATAGATCACACCTGAACAGTCTGTAGGAAACAGAGAATAGGAAAAGGGCTTTAAGGTGATCTGCATAGGACATGTTGTTAAAGCCATGTATTCTCTTTGTGAGGAACCTCTGTGTACGTTCCATGTGTAGCATGTGCCTGGTCGGATACATTGACAAGGGATTATTGTATTTGGCCACTTAATTTCTCCAAGTATTTTATATTTCTAGAACCTTAATGGAAATGAATCCCAAGTCAATGTATGATTACAGTTCAAGAAATTAGTATTTTTTATGTCTTTGATGTTAGCCAAAAGTGCTCTTTGCAGCACCCAAAATGTGCCCAGAATTGACTCCTCCTGTAATTAGTATGGAGTTACATGTATTGGTAGCATATCTAAATGCGACTGTAAATTATTTTAAATGAGACCCATTGCTCCTACTACTATTGGAACTGACTGGGTATTCTTCTTTCACATTGCCATCATTTCTGCCTGCAAATCCTAGTATTTTATGATTTTGTGTCTCTCTGTACGTAAGGCACTGTAATCATTGGGTGTAGCAATTTCAGTTATCAATGCTACTTTTGTTCTCTTTTCATGGATTAGTACATATGGTTTTCTCACATCTATTTTTTGAAATGTTGGTAATGGGTGATCCCATGTGATATAAACTTCATCATTTTCTATAATGCTTGGTGGCTCCAATGCTTCTCAGCTACTTTAATATTGTAATGTTTGCATAATCCTCAATGCAACAGTCTTGCCACACTATTATACCTTTTAGTATATAGGCCCTCTGCCATTAGTGTATCACACCCAGCAACAAATGTGCTACTGTTTCCAATTCTGTTTTATAAAGCTTGCATTTTTCTGTTTCTCCCACATGTTCAATGGACTTTGTAAACCTAAGTGTACATAATCCATTATCCTGGGCCGCCAATATTATCCTTGTATCTTTTGGTTTAAATTCACCTCTCCGTAACCATTCCTGCATCAGGTCCTGATTGACATGAGGTCATTGCAGGAGTTTTCTGTACTTGCAACCATATTTCTTGCCTTCTCATCTGACCTTATATTCTTTTATTTGTTTTTTTTGGCACATTCAGGTGCTTCCTAATTCTGGTTTGATTTCCATTCCCAGATGACACCGATATGCTTCTGATAAACTAAGCAAGGAAGCCATCTTAGACTTGTTCAAAACATTCACTATGTTTGGATCTTGTGAGGTCAGCAGATATGTATGCAGTCCTACAATTGCAGATTTATACATGTAATCAATTTCAAGGAAGCCCATACCTCCTTCAGAATGGGGAATATATAATCTTGGTATACACTGATTTTTATAAATCATTTGCTAATTGTGAATCATATTTTTGTTTTCCTGCTCAACTGATCCAATACTTCGGGGACAGTCAACATCCCGAAACTGTAAGTTAGAACAGGAAGAACAAACAGGTTTATAGCTTGGACTTTGTTCCACTATGTTATGGCTATTTTCAGTTTTATTGTCAATCCTTCATCAGTTCCCAACTATTTATACACTCCATCCTGCTCAAATTCCTTTTTATCACACTGTCCCAGAGTGATATTTTCTTGGTGCTACAGCTTTCCTGATTTAAAGGCTGCTTTTGCACATTTATCAAGACCAAATGGCATTCTTACATCATCTGAGAACGTTTTGACCACTTGCAGTTGTGCTTTCAGTTTCTCATCTGATGAACTACACAGTTTGAAATCATCCACAAAAAGATGAGAAGTCTTTACACTTTGTTGTTTTTTGGAAGTCAGATTGAAACCATGACCTAATCTGTTAAGTAGACAACTTAATGGGTTAAGAGTATGACAAAGCAGCAGTGACAGAGTCACCCCTTCTGAATTTTTATCCCTGGGATAATAATTTGTCCTTTATCATGACTTAGCTGCAGAGTGGTTTGCCACAGTTTCATGGTCACTGTAATGTAACTGATCAATGTAAGTTGTATCTTATACATCTGTAAGCACTCCTCCATCCATAAATGTGGGATGCTGTCAGATGCTTTTTTGTAGTCTATCCATGCCTTACTTAGATTCTTCCCCTTTTTTTTACAGTGCTCCATTATGACTTTATTTAACAACAAATGATCCTTTGTTCCATATGACTTTCTTTTGTACCCTTTTGTTCTATTGCCATATTTGAGTTTTCTTCTAAATGACTATAAACTCTACTAGCATCTTCTTCTTCTGGCTTTTTCCCAGTTAGGGGTCGCCACAGTGGATCACCTGTCTGCTCATGACTGGCAGTGGAGTTTTACGGTGTCGAGTTGCCAGCCCGGTGCCCAACCAGAAGGCGCACACACACACACACACACACACACACACACACACACACACACACACACACACACACACACACACACTCCAATCCACCTACAGCATGTCCTTGGGATATGGGAGGAAACCGGAGCACCTGGAGGAAACCCACCTGACCACAGGGAGGACATGCAGACTCCACACAGAAGGCACCCCAGCTGAGGATCGAATCGGAGAACCACTTGCTGTGAGGATAAACTCTATTGGCATCACTTCCAGTATATAGCTTACACATTGATGGAAGGTAAGTTATTAGTCTGTAGTTTTAAGGTAGCTTGTAGGTTCGCTTTTGAGGAGTAACATTTTTTCTGTTGTTTACTAGGTTGGTATCTGTTTGGAATGCACATATAAATAGTTCTTACTCAGAGTAAATATGTTAATACTTTTAGCCAGAGGTTAGGTACTGCATCTGGGCCTGGGGCTTTTCATTTAGAAGCTTTTCTTAATTTTGTTTTTTCAGTTAATAGATTTTCTTAATTCTGTTTTAGTTTCTCTGTCCATTACTTCATCCCATTTCATATCCTGTACATTTGAACTTCTTACTGTTTCTTTTTACTTCTTCTATCCATTCAGCATTTTTACGTTCTACATGGTCTTCAAAGATATTTCTCCAAAATGTGTCTATTATTTCTTTTGCCTTGTTTCCAGTGAATTGCCTATTTTGTACTTTTCCTTTATATTTATCTACATATCATCTAAGTTTTTCTGCCTGTGCTGATATTTTTAGTTTAGTTTATTATTTGCAATGCTCGGCTGGGGTGCCTTCTGTGTGGAGTCTGCATGTCCTCCCTGTGGTCTCGTGGGTTTCCTCCGGGTGCTCCGGTTTCCTCCCATGTCCCAAAGACATGCTGTAGGTGGATTGGACACTCTAAACTGCCCCTAGGTGTGAGTGTGTGCATGTGTGTGAATACTGTGGAAGGTTGGGTGCCGGGCTGGCAACTTGACACCGTAAATCTCCACTGCCAGTCATGAGCGGACAGGTGATCTGCTGTGGTGACCTCTAATTGGGAAAAGCCAAAAGAAGAATAAGATTTGCAATGGTGTACGATAGATCTGGTCCCTCTTCTGTACTCTTCAGACAGTGACACTCCTTGTCTTAATTGCTTTATAGTTTTCTCTGCCCGATAGTTCCGTGATGGCATTTGATTTCTTCCCTTCCTTTCCCTTATTTCCCTGTGTTTTTCTGGAAAGACTGTTATTAATTTATCTGCAGATTAACATTCTAACATTTTAGATTTTATTGACTTTCTGTAATTTATTTCTTTTATTGATCTTACTATGTCTACCCATCTCTATTAAATCAGTCAACTCTTCCTTTAGATCATGTCTTCTAAACTAAGGGCACATTCTTTATTCCCCATTTCCTGCAGGCATTCTACATAATGTTCCAGAACATCTTCCTGTGACATAGTCTCTTCAGCTTCATCCTGTGTCATCTGTTACACTTTGCCATGAGAACTCACTGGCCTATCACTCTGCAACTGCGTCAGAGCTGCCACTGTTTCTTGCACCTTCCCTTGTTGTGCAGCTCCAGCTGAACTTTTGTACTAACTTCCTGCTGAAGGCTCCAAAGTATCTTCATATGGCAGCTGATTAGATGCTTCCTGCTCCACTGGTTTCTCCTTAATTTGGGGACTCATTGTTTTATCATGCTGTGATGCTACCAGTGTCGGATTTTCTACACAAACTCCTTCCCTTCACTGGTAATGCATAACTTTAGTTTCATTTTCTTTAACTTCACCATTATTAATCCTCTTTTCTACTTTCCCACTTTGTTTTCTTATTTTTTGTATTGTAAAATTTTCCATATTCAGATGCTTTTGCCTATATTTCTCTTCAAATATCTTTGGTGCTATTTTTTATTGATTAATTTTGCTTTCTCCTTTGCATACATTTTTTTACCAGATTAAATATCTTTTTGTTTCCCATGTGCATATTTCTTCTTCAGATGCCTCCCTCTGCTTCTGTTTCTCCTTACTTTGGGGACTTATTGTTCCATCATGCTGCAACATAACCTGTGTTAGACTTTCTACACTAAATCCTTCACTTTGGCAGGTATTCCATAGCTTCAGTTTCCATTTGTTTAATTTCTACTTGACTAATCTTCTTCTACATTCCCCCTTTGTGATCTTATATTTTGTATTATGAAAGTTTCCATATCTGGGTGCTTTTGCCTGTACTTCTCTTCAAATATCTTTTTTTTGTATTGATTAGTTTGTGTCTCTCCTTTGCGTAAATATTGTACCATATCATATCTCTTTCTTTCCTATGCCCATGTTTCTTTTTTTATATCTTTCAAAAATCTCTAGATTTTGTTCACTGTATTTTCACACTTCCTCAGTCACTTATTTTTCTAAACAGCCCAATGCTTCCTGACCCATATAATATTTTTCATGAATCTGTTGTACTAATGAACACAAATTTGCATCTAAAGCTTTTGACGGTTTTACTTGTGAAACTGTTTTTCTTTCCTCCAATTTCTCTCAATCTTTTTGATATGTCTTCCATCTTGAAATCTCCAGGGACCTAAATATGGCCTGCAATTTGAATAGGAAGTGCTGGAAGGACAGATTTGTCTCCCAGAGACTGCCGCGTCTTTGGAATAGGCTGTCAATTCATGTGAAGTAGAGCACTTCTATGATGCTGTTTAAAAGGAACCTGGATGAGTGGATGGGGCACAGTAAATTCGTACTGAGGGTAGTGCCCACAACCCTCCTGGACATGGGCAGTCATTACTAAATACAATCCTGGGTATTGACTAGAGACCCTGTAGTATTACATTGGGATGAAATGGCTAGGCTTGAAATGACCTCCAGGTCAATAGCCTAGTAATCTCCTATGATCCCATAAATCCTTGGCTTCTTGCATAATAGTAACAATACATCATTTTTTTCCTTATCCTCAGTAGTCCACTCTATCATCTTTATGGTTCTTTTCTGGCCTGTCATTTTTTTGTGGGCTACTACTTCCTACTACAACAGGGGGCCATCCTCCCTCTGAGCCTGGCCTAACCACATTGTAAGAATGTTTCTGTGTCGTTAAAGATTCTGCACTGTCATTTTTTCCACTCCTGGTACCGGTGTGCCTACAAGGACTGGGGACTTTTTTATCCTAGGACTTTTGCACCCAACTGTCTTTTTCATTTTTTAACCTACTTCTGTCCATGCTGTAAGCTATACAAGACACTGTCTATATATTGGTGCCGACTTGGTGAGATTTTTGTAAAAACAGGGTCCACCTTGTGAAGGTACTCACCAAGACTTGAGAGTGAATTCAGTTCCAGCAACACTACTCTCCTTTGCTTGCTGATTTTATCGTTACTCCATTCACCCCCCCTTACAGTATGATGATAGCGATCTTTATACAATTACATCCAAAGATACCAATAAAGTACATGTAATTTATTTCTTCACAACAATAAGGGGTGTACACAGTCAACAAAGTGGCTACAACTGTTGTTGGTGGAGCTCTCTGTGGATGAAAGTACCGTATGCTCTCATCTGGTCATGTTTAAATGGTCTTTAATCTGGTTTTGCATGACGTGTGTGTGTGTGTGTGTGTGTGTGTGTGTGTGTGTGTGTGTGTGTGTGTGTGTGTGTGTGTGTGTGTGTGTGTGTGTATGTGAATTAAGTTGAACATTTTTGGCTAATGTGTATTTGAGTGAAACAAATTTGAAATATGTGACTTTGGTCAGTATTCTTGTTTTTATTTTTATTTTTTGACAGACATTTGAAAAGTATGCAGTTAACAATGTAGGTATAATTGCTGGATTTGTAGGATGTCTGTATTTATCAGCTCAGTGGGGTCAGTGATTTTTAAAGTTAAAAAGAGATTAGTCTGTTTTTGTAGGACTAACTTGCATTTGTATAAAGCAATTTGGATTACTTTACTTTGTCCTTTTTTATCACAATCAAACATATCATTTATACATATTTGATGATAAAATGCCCGTAATTGTTGACTACAGATGTTATTGGGTTATAATGATAGCTGTTTGAGTGGCCTTTTATAGTTATGTTCTGAAATTAGTATCTTTGTTTTTTTTGGTTCATATATGTTGTCTTACTGCTTACTGGAAAAATGTTCAAAAACTACACATTTAAAACTCACTCTAACTAATGTTGCTATATTAAACAAAAATATAATTTAAAACAATCAGGAAGGTTAATCAAAGAATATACATGCATTTATGCATGGTCCTAAAAATGTGTTCAGGGAGCCAGTGGTTTGAAAACAACCGGATGCCCAAGATACATTTAATTCGACACTGGCATATACATTTTCAATGAAATGATCGCTCATGCTAAGCCTGTTTTTGATGTGAGACTGTTCTGTTTAGCAAATGGCCATCAGTGCTTGTGCAATAAAACTTGAAACAAATGTTTTAAATTGAATACAAATCTCTCTAATCATTGTAAAAGTAAAGAAAAGGATAGAATGTACACTGACAGGTTTGAATACAGTTTATGGCAACTGGGGAGAGACAGTCAACTAATAATAAGAGACTGGAATGGCTGGGGGCAGGTCCCATTACCCTGCATAGAGCCCCATTTGACCATAATCCATCTCTGTTTGTTCTTCTGAGTACAGTGTCCACAAAAGCACTCATAGGAGTGAGTAGCATGCTATCTCATTCTGCAAGTGTGACAAAATCATTAGTGTATGCTTTACTGTAAGCTTTTCTTAGGCTGTTTATGTAGCACAACATGTGAATAGATTGCCTTCCAGGTTGTAGGTTCAGGTCTCCTATGGGTCGCATACTGATACAACATTGTTGCAGTAGGAGGATGTTTCATGACCACAGTATAATAGTATTTGTAAAATAGTTAGACTCAGGTGATGTTTTACTTTATTTTTTTTCACTGTATTTGTACTTCTTCCTTGCTATTCTTTCTATTATATACATGCATAATGTTTTTGTGGTTTCTTTTCATTTATTTTACATTTACATGCAGAGGCATCCAGATCAGTACCCCTGCCACCATCCAGGACTGTCGCCAAACCACCAGTGGCTATACTACCACCACCAACACCACAGCCATCTGTGTTCTCAGCTACTACTGTCACCTCAACACCTGCAGTGTCCATTCCCTCTGACTCTTCTGAGGAAGGTGTTGCATATTACCTGCTGGAAGCAGTGAGATTGTAGCTGACACATATGTCACCCTAGAGCTGCTGGAGGAAATGTTTGGGGGCCTTACTGATAGGTATCTGGATGCCTGAATTGGCCCTCTTCCAGCAACTCACAAAGTTGCATTCTTGCCTTGCATTGACATTGACATCAGATCCAGGGCCCTTGTGGTGAGGGAGCACAGGGTGGGGAATGAACTCCCAATACATCATGGCTGGCAGACTGTGCATCTGTTCACTGCAACTTATCTCCATCATAGTGTCCTCTTTTTGCTTCTGTGCCCACATCTGTATGATGTCAATCCTAACTACCACCACTGTTTTTCCTCTGTGTGTCTGATGCCTCCTTCTCCATTGTCTTTTCCATCCCTGACTGTGTTAGCACCTCCCCTGTCAGTTTTGTCTGTTTTCTGCATTTTTTGAGTCCCCTGCTATCTACGCTACCTCTCTTATCTTCCTCTTTCTTCCCTTACTACCTCCTCCAACTTATCTTCTCTTCACATATATAAAAAATGGGGAACTGACTATAAAAATGTTCTCCTTTTACTCCACCTCTGCCCTGCTTATTCCATAATTGCTCCCCACCATTCATCACTTTCCTATCTCCCAATATCCGGCTTTTAATATGGTCAATACATAGCTCAGCAGACGTGCCTCATAGTCTTTTAAGACTGCCACGTAACTTATGAGGTATATATATCTTTTTCTTATGATACTGTGCATGGCGAATCATGCAGATAATCATTGAGACACAAGCACAACTAACCAAGCGCTGCTGGTGCTTGTATTTCTCTGCAGCCACATTGTACTACTACCATCCCATCCCAGAGCCTGTATTACGAGAGGGATATTTAATGAGCTTTTGTCCTTGTACTCTTTCCTCCACATAATCACTCTTAATGAACATCAGGGCTCAACCCTCACATTCGGTAAACAGAGGAGGGCAGGCCATAACCACTCCTATACACTTTCTGAATCTCACGGAATAAGTTTGAGATTTTATGGGACAGTGTGCTGTGCTACAGGGTCAAGGATATTTTAAGGGTCTGGGGAAAATCAAAACAGTGAACAAGCTGTGGAAACAAATCAGCAACAGATTGCCCAGGAATATGAACGAAGGCCTGAGGAAGATGTGAAAAAGCACAAAGATGAGAAGGATAATATGGCCACAAATGAATGTAAAGCTGGTGAGTAGGACAAATACTATGGCACAGAAGAGGTGGTAAGGAAATACTGAGAAGACAGAGGAGGCAACATTTAAGAAAGTCAGCAGTGGGGTGAGAAAGGAACTGATGGCAGAAAAGCTGAAATCTGGAAAGGGTTCTGATAGAATTTGTTGAGAAGGGAATCAATGGCTTCTTTGGGTATATATCAGAACGAAGGAACATATTTGGCTAGATTCATCAAACGTGTGTGTTTGTGGGTCGGGGGGTTATCACAGAAGAGAAAGAAAAAGCAGAATTACATACTGATACTTTGCAACTCTTTATGAAGGAAAGTTTGGGTAGAGTGCCTTACTGATATCTAGGTGGGGCAGAGTGGTGAAAGCAGAGGAGAGAGAGAGGGAGAAGAAGAAGTGAAAAAAAGAGATGATTGATGTAAGGGATGATAATACTTAGACACAAAATGAGCAAGCCAGTCACCAGGATACTGAAGTCGGGTGTAGAAAAAATGGTTGCTCTGAGGGAGGATGAAGTACAAGGATTAAACCGTAGTATGATTCAAGCATATTAAGAATGTGACCAGGGTGCTGTCAGATTTTGTGATGGAGGTCTCCAAAGGACTTTAGGCCTGTATATGTATGTACATGTGTGTGTGTGTGTGTGTGTGTGTGTGTGTGTATATATATATATATGTATATATATATATATATATATATATATATATATATATATGTATATATATTACTTATAGATATAGGTACGTGACTTGGTGGTAACAAGGTCCTTGTAGCTGACATATTAAAGCTGTTGGGCAACAGCAAGAGCAGTAAGTGTCAGAAAATAATCTGCTGCAAAGATATTTTTTTAAGTTATTTTTGCCTCATTGCCTTCCCATTATTAGCCTCACCATCACTCAGTAGCTATGTGTCCCCTCTGTTTCTTCCTAATTCACTCATCACTGTCTTTCACATCACCCCATCATCCCTTGGGGAGGCCTTTCTGCAGTAAAGATTTACTTTCCTGGTACCATGCTTACTTGTTTGTGAGGTGATAGACATGCAGTGGCGCAGCCATCATCTTGTCACCAATAGGAGACACAAAACTGTATGCAGCTCACCAAAACCCCAGTCTTTGTGGCTATAATATGGACAATACCAAAGTAGGGCGCACAGTCTTCTCTCTATGGAACATGTATGTAAATACTGAAATGCCTCACTTGGCACTGCTTGGCTGAATAGGCAAACACAATAACCCTACATACTACAGCATTATTCTTCTGTCTCCTAGTCACCCTGTGACTCTTTCACCAGTGGGGAAGCATGCACTGGACACTCAGCTGTAAAGTCATTAACCAAACCTAATTTGGTGGGGTCACAGTCAAGGCTTCATCCCTCTGTGCCAAGCAGTCAGTGTCTATAGTGTAGACATGTTTAAAGAAATAGTTTTCTTAGGCAGAAGTACAATTATATATATATATTTTTTTTAAAGGAAAGCATCTTGACACATTACAATGAAAACAGACCTTATCAAAGTTCTTCTGTTTCTTGTCCAAGGCAGCAGCTGCAGCATTTGACTTCTCTAGGTCTACCATGAGGTCCTCAATCTCATTCTGGAGCCGATGCTTGGTCTTCTCTAGGGAGGAGCACTTGGCGTTCACAGCTTCCACAGCTTCCTCTGCCTCTTGCAACCTCTGAGCCAGCTTCTTCCTGTTGGAGGAAGACAGGAAATATTTCAGGTACACCAGTGTTTCATAACTCATAATGTGATCAACATATTCACTAACCACTTCCTACATCCCTATCATACTTGCTCAAAGTCTGGACCACAGACATTCATGTTTTCATAGTCTAAGCACCCAGGATGCATGAAGACTTAGCTGTTTGCGATGCCATCTTGCTTATCCTGCCACTGAACATCCCTAGGGGCCTGCTGTAAAAGCAGTGTGTTTATCATCCCTTCTGCAGAAGTTCAAGTTAGCCAGTGATTGCTGAGTCCTTTTTCCTGACTGTACAGAACCTGGACAACTACTCAAACATGGATTAGCAGTGATTCATATGGGCACCATACTCCCATATGGAATACATGGTAAATATGACATCACAGTTAACCAGGAATGAGAATATGTTTTTTAATCAGCTCCTATGTTTATTCGAAGAATATGTACTCAATTCTGTGACATCATGGAACCATAAGGGTAAGGAAGTTTCTCTGCACCCTCAAAGTTCTTTGATCACAGAATCACTGTATTTTCAGATGTGTTTATGTTACAGATACCCTTATGCATTCTCCACCTAACATTTTCATTTGTTTTTCTTGCAGTGTTTCTTGGTTTGTTGCTAAATCATAGATCCCTCCCACATCATTGGGCTAGATCTCTTTGCTGTGATCTGTACATTAATTTACTACTATACAGCGATGAAAGGAATTTTATTTATATCAGATGATATTCATTACTAGTCTGTCTTGCACCTGTAAGGCTTCCTACTATGAGCATGTGTATTACCTGGAGAAATGGCAAACCAGTGGCCATTGATGCTGACTTTTTTTGTAAGCATGAGGATTTCCATCAGCCCAGTTATGTTTTGTCTTTGTGGTTAGTAAATGGATATATAGTTTAATACAGTGGAATATATTCACATATGACTCATGCAAGGAGGAACAGTGTTTTAAACTTATATACTTTGGTTAAACATCATTCATTAACAGAGTAGAAATGAGCTACTTGCCATAGATGAATAAAGGCATGACTATGACCCAGACTACCTGTCATCAGTTAGCATCCCGGGGAGTGAAAGAGATGACCGAGGAGAGTAGAAAAGAATGGCCACTGCAAGCTCATTCATCCAGACGGGAGGGATGGTATCCTGGTCTACTGCACTGCTGACTGTCAAAAGAGGCCCAAGGACACAATGGCCAGCATTCAGGGCCATGGACACAAGTCACACCAGGCTGCACTAACAGCCATAACAGGGAGAGCTGTTTATGTGGAAGAATGCACCTGTGTCGGCTCACCAGTATTATGGGGGAAAAACTGTGACTCTGCCAAGGGGGATTATACGTTGGGCACTAAAATGAAAACTGTGATGACTGTGGTTGCATAATGCCATCCTGAGAGTTGCTTTTGCCTGATGGGGAATGAATGGGCCTGCTGGGTCACGGCAGACCTGCTGGTTAGCAGGCAGAAAAGATAAAAAAAACACACTAAAAGTTACATTAGTATACTTGCTAGTATGTCTTAGTGTAAAATATTTACAAACAGATTATTCTACTTAGTATACCACTAGAGGTTCATTTTCTCAATTAATTTTCATTACACTTGTCAACCTGATCTGTATAGCTTCGATATCTCCTTTGCCTGAACTGGCTAAAAATTGCCAGAAAAGGACAAACCTAAAGCTCTTCACCTCTCTATCAAATGACTAGCTTTGAAAATCTATTTGTCACTTTTTCATCGTTTTTATTAAAATTTTCTATGCAGGAACAAACAACTATTTACAAAATGTAATAATGTAGAATCACAGTTACTAGAGGAGGCAAGGCATTAAAGATCTTTAGGTATGATAGCCTCATGTAATACAAATGCCAAATTCCTCTGATTTGCCTAGGTATAGCAGTAATTAATTTATATAGTCAGACTTCTAATAATAGGTTGTCTCCTTGTTTTATGAGAAGCCATCTGGCTTTATAAAGGTGTGAAAATGCTGTTGGAGTTAGGGATGAAATGGCAGATAGTGTTGGAGATGGTCTGGAGGATGGTAATGTTTTTCTTAGAAGTGGAACATGATGTGGAGTCCATATTCCAGCTGTGACAGTAGGACCCCCTTGCAGATGGCTGTTCTGGCTAATTGAGATGTGAAAGGATATTTTTTTCTTGAAAGAGCGAGTTAACTTTTGCCTGATTTTGTCTATGCTGGAAAAGAAATTAAGTGATTGATCCAATCAAATCCATACGCATTTGAAGGTGGCAATTGTGGTTGTTTAAGTAAATAATATTTATGTTGTTAGTGTCTTAGGTGAGTTTTTCAGATGTTCAAAAAGCAATGTTTTTGTTTTAGTGGGGTTGCAAAATAGTCCATTGTTAATTAGCCACTGGTGGAGTGCATATAAATCTGTTTGAAGCTGGCCTTGATTGTGAGTGTGTGTTTGACTTGACCTGTATATGACTATGTCATCAGTATACAGAATGGGTGGGGGATGGGTGGTCACATGAGAGTTTGATGATGAGATTGAAATAGGAGGGGGCAAGGATGGAACACTGTAACATTCCTTTGTTAGGTGAGTGATGTTCCAATAGAAGGAACTTATTCTGACTTTAAAGTAGCTGTTAGTATGGACATTTTTAAATCACAGAGTGCCTTCTGAGCTAACTCTTATTTCTGTACATTTGTTGAAGAGAAGGGCATAGTCAGCGAGATCAATAACCTTTATAAGATCTATGAATAGAAATCCTGTAAAAAAAACTTTGCCAGAATTTAGTAGGATGTCATCAGTTAAGACCCAAAGGGCTGCCTTTGAACGTTGTTCAAGTCAGTAGCTATGCTGTCTGAGTGGAAGCAGGTGGCATTGCTGGACGTATATAGATTGTTAAAGCTATGCTGTTTTTTCTAGAATGTGTTTTAGGGGTGATTTAATTAAACTGTTTTCCCAAATATGATGTATAATATTTTTGGTGCAACAAAGGTTGTAAACATTCATGAGAGAAATGGAGAAGTGGTCTCTTCAGTGATATATGTACAAGGCAGTTAAATTGTCTGACATAGTGAGAACGTTGGTGAGGACACAGTTGAGTATAGTAGAGACATCTTTAGATTTTATGTATTTGAAGCTGAAGTTGGGATAATTGGTGGTGGGAAGGTTATTTAGCATCTGGTAGAGAAGGTGTGGAGTTTATTAATGGAAGACTACTAAGTTTTTGAGGAAGTCAGATGAATAGTTTTCTTTTACCTTATTGGATGAAATTTGTGGAAAATGCATCATGTAGGAGCTTTCGGCCTGTTACCAGGTTGACTTCTTTCTAGAAGCTTTTAGGGGAATGTGCTATTTTTTTTTTTATTTTCATTTTGTGTTTTCCAATGGATTATTTGACTACTGCATACGGTTTCAAAGGATGTTAGTTGTCTGCATTGGGGTCTTCCTTCTATTTCTGCCATACTTCATCTGTCAGACTGAGTAGATGTTTGAGTTCAGTGGATAGTCAGTCTGATTTGGTAGGTTTATACAGTCTATGGATTAATGGAAATAATTTGTTTTGTAATTCAAGAAGAAAATCAGTTAATTATATGTCATTTGTATATCAAACTGATTTGTACATATGCTGGTGTTAAAAATGTATTTGTAAAGCGGCTTGTGTTAAAATGTATCAAAAGTGTGCCCTGCTGGAAAGAAAAGAAATGTACATGCATTATTGTAACTGAATTAAATGCATATGCTTTAACAGCGGATACTAGAAGAGAAAAGGTTAATCTCAGTCCAGCCAACTTTAAAATATATCTGAAATTAAATTACATTATGGGTTAAGCCCTAACAATGTTATCCCACAGTTCTGAATGGAGCCGGAGATGTAGTGTTTTTGTTAGAGAATAGTTTGTAGCTCCTGAAGGAAGAGTGGAAAGGTTTTATTATTTTATGGCTTCCAGATGCTTAAATAAAACTTAGCTAAAGGTCTATTGTGCATTTTAGCACATAGGTGCTAAACCCTGGCAGCCTCTAGTGATGGGGCATAGTGCAGGAAACAGAGTTTGATGACCAGATGTGTGTGATGTCATTCTGTAAGCCAGAAATAATATTTAGATCTTAGTAGGAGATTGCTGTCAGTATTCTGTGCTCTGTCTTGGATCTGAGAAGGACCACTCACCCCCATTGTCTTGCCTTGCTCTATTCAGTAAGTAGAAACAGTAATTCTCTTGATCAGTCTGGAAAATATAGTGAGCGTAGTTAAATATTGTTTTTCTGTAACTGTGTGACTCTTTCCAGCTGTATTAGTTTCGATAGTTCCTGTGGCTGAATTTCTTGTGTTTACTGTAAATAGATATTTAGTATTTTTGTATTCTTTTATTATTAAATATATTTAAAATTTTCATTGTGGCTGGTCCTTTTTGGAAAATATTTAAGCTTTCAGAGTATTTGCATATATTTATTTGGTGATAACTGTGGCCACTCCTGAAAGCCTGGCTGTTTGGTCAACATTACCATTTGTATTAATATTAACTTCACTCAGCATAATTGGATACCCTTTTAGCGCCTTATAGTAACTGACTGGTGGGAGTGAATCTACCTTATGGTCTGGACAAAGTTGTTAGAGTAGATAATCTGTGCCAGCCTTTCCCAGGTGTGTGTGTGTGAAAATTAAATGTGTCAGCTACAGGGACCAGGGACATGAAGCACTGGTTTCACAGAGAGGATGCTGAACACATCTGTGCCAGTGGAGATTTTTTTTTTTTATTTATTTAACATTTGCTAACCAGGAAAGTCTGACTTGGAACGAAGACAATTTTCAGCGGAGGCCCGGGGAGAAATGCTCCAGACGCATGTCTTTGTAATGTGGGAGGAAACCAGAGTACCCAGAGGAAACCCACTCGAATGCAGGGAGGACATGCAGACTCCACACAGAAGGCACCCCAGCTGAAAATCGAACCAGGGAACCTCTTGCTGTGAGGCAACAATGCTACCGCTGCACCACTGCGCCATCCACAAGATCCTTATTGGGGACCTGGGGAGAGACAGATATAGAGAAATCCAGGCCCCAGGCTGACTATGCTCCCTGTGTGCTCTTAAGGGAAATTGGGACTGATGCAGAGAGGACTGCATCTGGAAATACTGAGTGTATCCATTTGTATTCCAAGTGAACATCCCTCTCCAGTGTCAGTGGTGACGCTTCAAGCTCCTTGATTACTGGCCTAGAGTGGGTATATCACAAGAACCCCCAAAATAAGCAAATTAAGACAGACTTTAATGCCCATGAAGAAATTAAATGCTCTCAGGAAAAAATATATACTGACTGCAGAGCACAAACACAAATGGAATGTTTTTACAGACAACATATCAGCACAACCTACGTTGAATTTATTTTTGTTTTAAGTCTAAACATGAAACAAGTAAATTCTAAATTGTTGATATTTTATCTCAGACTCCCTGTAGGACACAATTGAAACCCTCAGAAAAGGCTTTTACATGTACTAACAAATTAGCAGAACAACTGATGTTTTAGTTTATCACTGGCTAATTATGAGGAACTTTCACAAACTGGCACTTAGTGTAAAAGATAGAGGTTTGAGCTGTTAATGAGTAGTTTTCTTTACCCGACATGCATGGATGTTCTTCATCTCACATTGCTGCAGTCCTTACATATGGGTAGTCCGCTGTCCTCGGTCGGCCCGAATACCAAAGTATTAGGCTGACGTCGGTCAAGGCACTTAGAACTGACATCAGGACGTCAGGGTACAAAAGCGCATGACCGACGTCATATCCTCAGTCTTTTTTGCCGCATGGTCCGATGCAGAAGCAGCGTTGCAGTGCCGCTCGCGTTCTGAAATTATTCGAGTTCGGAGTTTCAGACCGAATCCAAGTTGGCTAAGTACCCGCTGGGGAATATTTTGTTTTTTCGCCTCAGTTTATTACCGGATGTCAGAAAAAGTGAATAATTGTATTTCTTGTGGGAAACAGATACCGCATAGAGATTATCATTCTTTGTGTATTCCTTGTTTGGGGCCTGAGCACGACGTAGTCGGGTGTCGCTTTTGTGCTAGGTTCAATAAGCGCACTATTGCCGGAGGTTGGATTGTGCTAGGCTGGTCTTCGGTAAGCGGTGCAATTATAATATGCCGCCGGATACTCCGACCGCTTCCACGAAGAAGCGCAAAGACAAAGCGGTTAAACCCAGGCAAGATGAGTCGTCCGTTCCAGACGCCGGTTCTTTAGAGGCTTCAGTGGAACCGGTGGTTCCGACGGACGCTTCTCTGGAGTCTCAGGGGGAGACTTTAATTTTGCAGGATGTGGCCTCTCAAGAGGCAGGTCAGGCTGAGGGGGCTTCTCAGGTTACTGTACTCCCTTCCCTTCCCAGGGTGGTTAGGCCCTCTCCTTCTGTTTCCAAGACTTCTTCCAGAGGCAGGCCAGGTTTATCTTCTGTTGGTGTCAGTCCTAGTTCAGCAGGGTCTGTGCCTAGGAAGCACATGCTTAAAATGGCAGAAGATTTGATTACTCTGATTAGAGGTTCTATGCCCCCTCCTGATAAAAGGCCTAGGGTGGAGCCAGAGTTGGAAAGTTTTGAACAGGCTTCAGATGATTCAGAGTCTTCGGCTGAAGACATGCAGGAATTCACTCCTTATTCTGATTCTGATGCAGAAGATTCCACTCCTTCTGCTTCTCCTCCAGAGGATTTTTCTTTTTCAGAGACACTTCATTCTATGAGGGAACATTTTAAGTGGGAAGGTCAGGACTTCTCTGATTCACGGAAAAGGCTAAGGGAATTTTTGTTTTTACCTCAGCATAGGCCCTTAGCTATACCTCCTGTTCTGGATGTTGTGCAAAATGTGTTTTCAGAGGCTTCACTTAATCCTGATTCTCTGCCTCCTGCGCCAGTTAAACCGGATAGGTATTACAGGGTACCTGAGGCTCATAAATACCTCTATAAGAGTCCTAGGGCGGACCCTGAAACTATTAGCCAGGGACCTAAGGGTGTCAGGGCCTCTGTTGTTAAGAATCCAGTCCCTCTAGATAAAGAGGCTAGAGCTTTGGATAGATGGGGAAAAAAGGTTTATACCTCTTCTACTTTAGCAATGAGGGCTTTGAATTGCCAGTTTCATATGTTGAAATATCAGAATTTCCTTCTTTCTCAGTTGCAATCTAAGGTGGATGCTCTGGCAGAAGGTATTGAGTGTAAAGAATTACAAGATTTGGTACATGTTTCTGAACAGGTGGGTAAGCATTCCTTGCAGTGTGGTTTTGATGCTTTGCAGGCCTCTTCTAGGGTGGCTGCCACTGGTTCAGTTCTTCGCAGGCACGCCTGGCTTAAGGATCAGAATTTATCTGACCATGTTAAGACAAGGATTTTGGATGCTCCTTTACAGTCTGAAGTGTTGTTTGGTCCACCTGTGGAGTCAGTCTTGAAAAAAATGGAAGACAAGGCTAAGTCTATGCAGACTGTTAAAGATTTTTTGCAGGTTCAGCCCCCGAAGTTTAGTAGAAATTGGCCTACTAAGGGGTGGACGTATCCTTCTTCTGATTCTCAGTCTAGGGGTAGATCTAGGCGTGGTAGGGGCAGAGCTCAGAGTACCTTCAGGCCTAGAACATGGAGTTCACCTGCACAATCTTCGAGTGAGGGCAGGGGCCAGTCCTTTCGTAAACAGGCCCAATGACCTACTTTTTCAGCTGCCAGATCCTTTCTGCCTGGCAGCACCTTTGGGGGGAAGGTTGGCACTTTTCAAGGAAAACTGGCTTTTAATTACCCAGGACAAATGGGTATTGGACATTATACACCAAGGTTACAAATTTTATTTCCATACCTTGCCTCCTTTCAAAGGCATGCCAGACGTTCCTCCTCAGCAAAGACTGGAGGCTCACAAACAGATTTCTCAACTACTTCAAATAGGAGCTATACAACCGGTCCCTCTGTCAGAAGTGGGCCTAGGATTTTATTCTCGCCTGTTTCTAGTACCCAAGAAAGGGAACACGTGGAGACCAATTTTGGATTTATCTATCCTCAACACATATCTGGACATTCCAAAGTTCAAAATGTTGACGTTACAGCAGCTTCTACCTCTGCTGGGCAAAGATCACTGGATGGTGACCCTGGATCTCAAAGAGGCTTACCTTCATGTTCCTATCAGGCTCAGTTGCAGGAAGTATCTGCTGAGCTGGGACTTTTCATTATCAGTTCTCTGCATTGCCCTTTGGCTTATCTACTGCGCCCAGAGTGTTCACAAAGGTTCTGGCTCCAGTGATAGCCTTCTTCAGGCTAAGAGGAATACAAATTTATCCTTATTTGGACGATTGCCTGATTCTGGCTCAAGAAAAAGACGAACTTCTTCATCATCTACAGTATGTGATGGCAGTGTTAAGATGCCTAGGGTATTCTGTGAACGAAATAAAGTCCAGTCTAGTACCCTCTCAGGACATGTGCTTTCTGGGTGTCAGACTGAATACAGCATCCCAGATGGCCTTTTTGACCCCGGACAAACAAAAGAATCTTTCTCTTTACTTCCATCAATTGTCTCATCAGTCCAGGCTGACTGCAAGGACAGTCCTTCAAGCCTTGGGGTTCATAGCATCTTGTATTCTGGTACTTCCCAATGCCAAACTGCATATGAGGAAGCTACAATGGTATCTCAAAAATGTATGGACGCAACACTGCCAGGATCTGGACACTGTCATTCAGATAATACCTTGCATTCAAAAGGAATTTTTGTGGTGGGCTCAGGAATGTCACCTAAACAAGGGACTCTCTGTGACCCGACCAGAGGCGAGTCAGATTCTAATGACAGATGCCTCAGACAAAGCTTGGGGAGCTCATCTAAATGGAAAATGGGTACAAGACACGTGGCCTGCCAGACTTCAACATTTACATATCAACTTGAAGGAGATGTTAGCAGTCCAATTTGCATTGATAGCTTTCAAGGATTTACTTCTTCCAGGGCAGGTGTTGATTCAAACAGACAACACAACTGTCATGTGGTACATCAACAAGCAAGGGGGGGACACATTCTTACCCTCTATGCAGACAAGCAATGATTTTGTGGGAGACGGCTCTGTTTACAGCTAAATCTTCAGGCAAGGTTTCTGCCAGGAGCACAGAACTCCTTAGCAGATGTGTTGAGCAGACAAATAATGGATCCCCACGAGTGGAAATTGGATCCTCATGTATTTCAAAAATTGACAGTGTTATGGGGAACTCCAGACATAGATCTGTTCGCTTCTCCACTAAATTACCAGTTGCCAAAGTTTTGCACAAAAAGGTTTCATCCCACAGCTTGGAAAGTGGATGCTCTATCATTCAATTGGAGCAATCTTCACGTCTATGCCTTTCCACCTCTGCCTCTCCTCCCAAAGGTACTCCTAAAGGTCAGACAGGACAAGCCAACCATGATTTTAATAGCTCCGGATTGGCCTCGACAGCACTGGTACCCATTACTGAGGAGTTTGGTACGAGAGCCTCCATGGCCTTTGTCTTCGATTCCACACCTGCTGTCTCAGGAGAACAGTCACTTACTCAATGTCAAACTTCAGTCTCTGCATCTAACAGCCTGGCATATTCTGTTCTAGACCCTGGAGGGTCTCAGCTACCACAACAAGTTTTGAATGTTATTTTGGAGGCCAGAAGGCCTAGTACAAGGAAAGTTTACGCTGATAAATGGAGGAGATTTTTAATTTGGTGTACAGCAAAGGAATTTGATGTTTCCAATCCTAATTTAAGTGTTTCTCTTCAATACCTTACTGAGTTATTGGACAAAGGTTTGTCCTTCTCCTCTATTAAGGTTCATGCTGCAGCCATTTCTGCTCACTATGACTGTGATCCACCATTATTTTCTCATCCTTTGTTTAAGCAATTCCTTAGAGGGGCAAAGAATATAAGACCCCCACGTAGAGCTCCTACTCCTGCTTGGGATCTCAATTTTGTGTTGAGAAACTCACTCTACAACCTTTGAGCCTGCAGCTACTGCCGAATTGAAATATTTATCATGGAAGACTGCATTTTGTTGGCCATTACCTCAAGTAGAAGGGTTTCTGAATTACAGGCCCTTATGGCAGTTGAGCCTTCTTTAATTTTCCATAAGGATAGAGTATCTTTCTTGAGCCTAATGAGTAGTTTTCTTTATGCATGGTTTTAATTCTTTCTAGTTTCATTAGCCTGACTCTAGGTAAGTCATTTAACTAGACAGTGCCCTCCAATAACCCCTGAAAAGGGACAAGATTTTGCATCCAGTGGATATACACATATTAACAAATGCCTAAAAAATGTATTTGAGACTAAGGCTCATTTATTATGGAAACACTACAGGCTGTATCTGGGGCAGTTGTTTGTAGTCTTGTGCACTGGAAAATTGATAGGAACAGTGTTTTTAAAACAAACATCTGGTCTTTCAGAGTTAGGCAAAGATCTACAGGACTGCAGAAGTTCCAAATAGTTAGAATTCATGCCAAACTCTTTAAGACTCTTTGATTCTGGCCACAGTATTTGAAACAGGCCATCAGAAAAGAATGTGGCAACTAGAAGCAGCTACAGAGAGCAATGCACTTTTTTCATACTAGAATATTGTACTCTACCACACTTACTTTCGAGAATGTGTCTGTCCACAAGAAATAACAGTGAATGAGGCAATTCTATCTAGCTGACTATCTACCATTCCACTTCACTCTAAAAGTACAAACCTACACCTTAAAATTCTGCAGTGGTTGACAAAGACATCAAATCTTTCCAGTTCCCTCTCTCACTCACACACACACACAAAAACCCTGAAAATAAACATTAAAAAACACAACGACTTGGCACAGGAGTCCATACCTGAAATAAATGCTTTAAAACTGAAGAAACTTTTTTATGGCAAATCTGGGGAAAGTAGTATCTAAGTTTACAGTAAGTGGGGGTGTAGTTCACCTGTCTTTTTTTTTCAAGTGATGAGAGGCATACCTGTCAAGTGTTCAGATATTTGAAAAATGTCCAGATGTTTGACTCATATTTTTTTTGTCTGTTTCTCATAAAATTTGTGGTTTCTGGCAAATCACTGAGGACTAAAGTCATTAAATAATGACATGCATTTGAGTTTCAGAATTTGTACCCTTCAGAAAATGCATGCACAAATTATGTTATTCTAGCAACACTCTGAGTTTATAAGAGCAATATTTAAAATCTGTCCCTGTTTTGGGACCCTTTTTCCCTGTTATTTAAGGCTTTGTAGAGATATCATATGCTAAGAGATTGAAAGGTATGGAGATCAAGAATTCTAAATTATGTAGAAAAAATACTATTTTATGTGTTAGAAAATGTATTCCAGGTTTGCCAACCGGGAAAGTCTGACTTGAACGCATGTCTTTGTAATGTGGGAGGAAACCAGAGTACCCGGAGGAAACCCACTCGAATGCAGGGAGGACATGCATACTCCACACAGAAGGCACCCCAGCCGAAAATCGAACCAGGGAACCTCTTGCTGTGAGGTGACAATGCTACCGCTGCACCACTGCACCATCCACAAGATCCTTATTGGGGACCTGGGGAGAGACAGATATAGAGAAATCCAGGCCCCAGGCTGACTATGCTCCCTGTGTGCTCTTAAGGGAAATTGGGACTGATGCAGAGAGGTCTGCATCTGGAAATACTGAGTGTACCCATTTGTATTCCAAGTGAACATCCCTCTCCAGTGTTAGTGGTGAGGCTTCAAGCTCCTTGATTACTGGCCTAGAGTGGGTATATCACAAGAACCCCCAAAATAAGCAAATTAAGACAGACTTTAATGCCCATGAAGAAATTAAATGCTCTCAGGAAAAAATATACTATACTGAATGCACAAACACAAACACAAATGGATTGTTTTACAGACAAATATATCAGCACAACCATGTTGAATTTATTTTTTTTTTGCTCTAAACATGAAACAAGTAAATTCTAAATTGTTGATATTTTATCTCAGACTCCCTGTAGGACACAATTGAAACCCTCAGAAAAGGCTTTTACATGTACTAACAAATTAGCAGAACAACTGATGTTTTAGTTTATCACTGGCTAATTATGAGGAACTTTCACAAACTGGCACTTAGTGTAAAAGATTGAGGCTTGAGCTGTTAATGAGTAGTTTTCTTTACCCGACGTGCATGGTTTTAATTCTTTCTAGTTTCATTAGCCGTCTCTGTGACTCTAGGTAAGTCATTTAACTAGACAGTGCCCTCCAATAACCCCTGAAAAGGGACATTTGCATCCAGTGGGTTTACCATATTAACAAATGCCTAAAAAATGTATTTGAGACTAAGGCTCATTTATTATGGAAACACTACAGGCTGTATCTGGGGCAGTTATAAACAATATTGTAGTCTAGTGTGACACTGGAAAATTGATAGGAACAGTGCTTTTAAAACAAACATCTGGTCTTTAGAAGCCAGAGTTAGGCAAAAGATCTACAGGACTGCAGAAGTTCCAAATAGTTAGAATTCATGCCAAACTCTTTAAGACTCTTTGATTCTGGCCACAGTATTTGAAACAGGCCATCAGAAAAGAATGTGGCAACTAGAAGCAGCTACAGAGAGCAATGCACTTTTTTCATACTAGAATATTGTACTCTACCACACCTACTTTCTCGAGAATGTGTCTGTCCACAAGAAATAACAGTGAATGAGGCAATTCTATCTAGCTGACTATCTACCATTCCACTCTCACTCTGTGAAAAGTACAAACCGTACACCTTAAAATTCTGCAGTGGTTGACAAACATCAAATCTTTCCAGTTCTCTCTCACTCACACACACACAAAAAAACCCTGAAAATTTACATTAAAAACACAACTTTGTCAAATGACTTAGCACAGGAGTCCATACCTGAAATAAATGCTTTAAAACTGAAGAAACCATTTTATGGCAAATCTGGGGAAAGTAGTATCTAAGTTTACAGTAAGTGGGGGTGTAGTTCACCTGTCTTTTTTTTTCAAGTGATGAGAGACATACCTGTCAAGTGTTCAGATATTTGAAAAATGTCCAGATGTTTGCCTCATATTTTTTTGTCCGTTTCTCATAAAATTTGTGGTTTCAGGCAAATCACTGAGGACTAAAGTCATTAAATAATGACATGCATTTGACTTTCAGAATTCGTACCCTTCAGAAAATGCATGCTAACACAAATCATGTTATTCTTGCAACACTCTGAGTTTATAAGAGCAATATTTAAAATCTGTCCCTGTTTTGGGACCCTTTTTCCCTGTTATTTAAGGCTTTGTAGAGATATCATATGCTAAGAGATTGAAAGGTATGGATATCAAGAATTCTAACTTATGTAGAAAAAATACTATTTTATGTGTTAGAAAATGTATTCCAGGTTTTGATTTATTATTTTTTCTGTTGAGGAAACTGAAAAAAAGGAATGATAATTACAAGGGGAAGACTTCAGTTTACACCAGTAGGATGAAAAGTGTTATATAGCATAGAGTAGAGTGAGTATTTTAACACGCTCTTTCAGTTTCAGTGTGATTCCTTCCTCAGTAGAGAGCAAAATGTTTATGGCATACAGTGGATATAAAAAGTTTGCACACCACTCTTAAAATGCCAGGTTTTTGTGATATAAAAATGAGATTACAATAAATCATTTCAAAACTTTTCCCACCTTTAATGTGACCTATAACCTGTACAATTCAATTGAAAAACAAACAAATCTGTTAGGGGAAAAATAAAAAAACGTACAATATGCTGGTTACGTAACTGTGCATGCCCTTAAACTAATACTTTATTGAAGCACCTTTTGATTTAATTACAACATTCAGTCTTCCTGGGTACACACCTGCCATAACTCTGATTAACCCCAAATAAAGTTCAGCTGTCCTGATAGGATTTCCCTGTCATTTACTCAGTTGCCTGTTACAGCAAAAGCTATGGTTCGCAGAGAGCTTACAAAGCATCAAAGGGATCTCATTGTTGAAAGGTATCAGTCAGGAGAAGGGTACAAAATAATTTCCACAATATTGGATATACCATGGAACACAGTGAAGACAGTCATCAAAAAGTGGAGAATATATGGGACAACAGTGGCATTGCAAATAACTGGCTGCCCCTCCAAAATTGATAAAAAGACAAGATGAAAACTGGTCAGGGAGGCTGCCAAGAGACCTACAGCAACACTGAAGAAGCTGCAGGAATTTCTGCCAAGTACTGGTTGTGTACTACATGTGACAACAATCTCCCATATTCTCCATATGTCTGGACCTGGTTGAAAGATGGAAGTCTTTTCTTACAGACAAAAACATTCAGGCCTGGCTAAAATTTGAAAAACAATGCAGCAAGTCTCCCAAAAGCATGTGGGAAAATGTGTTATGGTCCGATGAGACCAAAGCTGAACTTTTTGGCCACAATTCCAAAAGGTACTTTTGGCACAAAAACAACACTTCACATCACCGAAGGAACACCATCCCCACAGTGAAGCATGATGGTGGCAGTACCATGCTTTGGGGTTACTTTTCTTCAGCTGGAACTGGGGCTTTAGTCAAAGTGGAGGGAATTATGAACAGTTCCAGATACCAGTCACTTTTGGCCCAAAACCTTCAGGCATCTACTAGAAAGCCGAAGATGAAGAGGAATTTCACCTTCCAACACGACAATGACCCCAAGCATACAACCAAATCAACAAAAGAATGCCTTCACCAGAAAAAAATTTAAGTTTTGGAATGGCCCAGTTAGAGCCCAGTCCTAAATCCAATAGAAGATGTGTGGGGTGACCTGAAGAGGGCTGTGCACAAGAGATGCCCTCGCAATCTGACAGATTTGGAGTGCTTTTGCAAGAAAGAGTGGGCAGATATTGTCAAGTCAAGATGTGCCATGCTGATAGACTCCTATCCAAGAAGACTGAATGATGGAATGTAATCAGAAGGTGCTTCAACAAAGTATTAGTTTAAAAGTGTGCACACACAACAAAGTATTAGTTTAAGGGTGTGCACACTTATGCAACCAGCATATTTTCCGTTTTTTATTTTTTATATCTTTTCCCCTAACAGATTTGTTTGTTTTTCAATTGAATTGTACAGGTTATAGGTCACATTAAAGGTGGGAAATGTTTTGAAATTATTTATTGTGGTCTCATTTTTTTATATCACAAAACCTGGCATTTTAACAGGGGTGTGTCAACTTTTTACATCCACTGTATATGAACTCTTTCAGTGCTGAGTTCCTATGCTTCTAAGAAGGCCCTTTTGGAAAAAAAAAACAGCAGAAAAAATAATATACTCCATATAGCTGCAAAATCTGTACAATTTAATGGATAATAATAAAGCAGTATTATAATAATTACCAAAAAGTAATGGAATTAAGGAAGAGTCCAAACATATGGGGAGATTATACTTCTCAATTGCTCTACATTTGGCAGAATGCTGCTGTTTTAAATAGAATAATCTCTGCCCACTCTGCTGCTCTGATTTGACAAAAGACTGCTCTGCTTTCTTCTCATTCATTGACTTGATTATAGAACCTGTTAGAAAGAGATGTTGTGGAGCTAATCATAGTTAAAATTGATCAGTTGTGAAGAAGGCTGCAGTGACTTGCACTAATGTGGTGGTTTTAAAAAATCTGATACCAAGCAGTGCAGAAGGCCTTGTAAGGTTATCTGCATGTGAGTCTGGTAAATGTTTTTTTTTGTATGTGTTTGTGTTTCAGTGAGTTAGTGTGTGTGTGTGTGTGTGTGTGTGTGTGTGTGTGTGTGTGTGTGTATACGCTAGGGCAGAGGGCAAAGCACTACCTCTCAGCTGTCTCCAGTTTTGCAGAATGTCTCTGATTTGACCTCACATTTTTGCAGTGTGCTTCATAAACTTTTTCCTTTACTGATAAATCACTGAGGATTACAGTCACTCAATAATGCCAGTCATTAGAGTTGCGCACTACTTATTTTATTTTATTTTACATTTCTTGACCGGGCTAGTCTAACTGGATATATGTCCATTTTCAGTAGAGGCCCATGGAGATAAGCTCTGAGGAAGCAAAATAAAATCACTTATACAAAAATATTAATGTTTACAATGAACATTGCAGGTACAGAACAGAGAATAATCATAGAGGTCATTTGTTCATAGCATAGTGCTAAATATACAGATACAGTTAGTACAATACAAATGTAGTTGCAATACATAATGTAGAAAAAGATAGCAGCTGAGTTATAGAATATATTAGTATATAAGTAGTCATAAAGAAAAAGTAGGAGCTGAATTATACAATATATGAGTAAAAGTAGTCTCCTTAATGATTTTCTGAGGATGTAAGTAAAAGTATCTAGAAGGACTAGGTCAGCTGTTTATAAGAAAAGGAACAAGACTACTGAGAGGAGGAGGGTAGGTAGATCCAAGTAAGATAACTAGTAGATCAGTCAGGTTTGGTACAGGGGCACAACCAGTGTGTTCTGAGGAAACGTTTCAGCTTGTTTTTAAAGAGTAATATAGAGGGAAGAGAGGAAAGTTCACTAGGAAGAAGGTTCCAGGATTTTCCAACAGTATTAGGGAAAAGAGAGTCCCCAGCCCTGTTGTTTGATTTACAAATATTTACAAGAAGTTTATGTGATGATCGTAAGGTCTTTAAATTGTTGTAGGGGATAATGAGGGTAGATAGTATAGGGGTATTGGCAGGATGGTAAAGGGTTTTGTGGGCAAGGGTAAGTTGGTGGAATTTAAGCTGATTTTGTAATTCAAGCCATCCTAGTTGCTTTAGATTAATACAGTGGTGGGTTCTGAAAGGGTTACCTGTAGCAAATCTGGCTATGTTATTGTAGTAGTTTTCCATTTTATTAAGGTTGTTTTAGAGAGATTAGTATATATGGGTGAGGCATAGAGGAGAGTAGAAATTAGATGAGTGTGAGCAATAGTTATTCTTGCTGCAGGAGAGAGGAAGGGTTTGATCCTGTAGAGAGATCCTAGTTTTCTATTAACAGATTTTAGGGTATTGTTAATATGGGTGTCGAAGTTAAGGTTGTTATCTATGGTGATACCTAGTAGTTTAGTAGATGGATCTGGGGATATGAGAGTACTGTTATTAGATGTTACTGTGAAGTCTGTTGGGGGGGACTTACAAGTAGGAGTAAAAAGGAGGAGTTTAGTTTTTTGGGGGTTCAGAAGGAGACAGCATAGTGTAAACCATTGTTCAACTGTGTTAAAGACCTTTTGGGTAAGGAAGTGAAATTCAGATATAGATGTGGCTGAGCATTTAAGTGTGGAATCATCTGCCCATTGTATGCATGTAGCTTGGGGGATGGCTATGTGAAGGTCTTTGATAAATATAGAAAATAGCAGAGGTCCTAATATGGACCCTTGAGGGACACCAATGTTAACGGGCTGATGGGTAGATAGAGTGTTATGCCAAAGCACAGCCTGTTGTCCAAATAGGACTGGAACCATTTTATAGCTAGTGCATCTAGTGACAGGGATTTGAGGATATTTATAAGTATCTGGTGATTTACCATATTGAATGCCTTAGACACATCTATAAACAGTGCAGAGGAAAGTATATTGAGGTTACAGTTTTTGTTGATACAGTCAGTAAAGGAAAGGAGGGCAGTAGTAGTGCTGTGGGAAGGTCTGAAACCATGTTGAGAGTTGGAAAGTAAGTTATTTTGAATTAGGTGGTCTAGCAATTGTCTATGGATGCATTTTTCCATGATCTTTGCTAAGGAAGATAGTATGGCTATGGGACGGTAATTAGAGAGTTCAGTAGAGCTTCCACCCTTATGAAGGGGGATAACATGGGAGACTTTCCATATTCTAGGGATGTGTCCTTCACTGATGGTTCTATTGATAAGAATAGAAATGGGATAGGCGATAGATTAGGCTGCCTTTTGTAGATATTCAGCGGGTAGTTGGTCTGCTGAAGTAGTGCATGATTTCAGTTTTTGCATAAGGGTAAGAATATATGTAGATGGGACTGGTTGGAAGAGAAATGGAGGGGGTGGGTTAGAGTTAGAGTTAGAGTTGGATATGGTTAAGTCCTGAACAGATAACTGACTGGCAAGAGTTTGAATGGCCTCAGTAAAAAGGTATTAAAGGCATTAACAGTCTGCTTGGGATTCTCTTGGTCTGTGCCTTGTGGGTTTGGTGTGATGGATTGACCTGGGTGTAATAATTGATTAATACTTACCCAGACCTTTTGTGGTTTATTATGATGAGTCTGCTGGAATTGTAGGTAGTAGTTTCTTTTGTCAGACAGTACAGCTTTTTTAGTTTCATTTCTTAGTTGTCTGAAGTTTTGTTGATCTACTGGGTTTTTAGTTAAGCAAGATTTATTCCAGTATTTATTTCTGAGTTGGATTTTTTACCTGTTTTTTTTTGAAAGCCATGGGGCTGATTTAGTTCTCATTCTGATAGAGCAGGTTGGTGCATGGTGGTCTAGTATGGCTAGGTAGTTAGAATTAAAGTAATTAACAGCTTCCTCCAGTGTGAGGTATTTTAAGGGAGACCAGTTACATGTTCTTCGTTCTCTTTGGACGAGATCGGGGTTGAAGTTTTTCTTGGTTCTAATTGCCCTAAATATGGTTGGATTAGGTAGATTGGTTTTAAGCCTGATGATATAGGTTAGTGACTGGTCACTCACATTATCAGGGAGGGTTCCAGATTCATATGTCTGGGGATGATTATTTATGAGAATCCAATCTAAGCTACTTTCTTTCTTTTTTGGTTTGTTTATCTTGGTAAGGGAGGTAATGGTTTGTAAAAAAAACAAAAAGGTTAATATGGCTTGTAGAGTGGCTATTGCTACAATACTTCTAGTCAATGTTAAAATCACCTAGGATTATGGTTTCTTGGGGTAAATTTTGGGATAACCAACAAAGGATATTATCTATTGTGGCAATGTTATTACCAGGAGAAGATAGGTACAGATAATATAAATGGATTTGAATTTGTTAAGTTGAAGCTTGGTAATAAGAATTTCAGCGTTGGAGTCTTGAGGTGGTTTATAGTCATAGCTAGTAATCTGTAGCCCAGATTTAAATAAGATAGCTACACCACCACCCTTTTTGGTTGTATGGTCAAGTCGCAAAATATTATAACCGGGTGAGATGACTTTATTGTCTTTAGTTACAGGTTTTTTTAACCAAGTTTCTGTTAAATAAAGAATGTCAAAGAAGTAGACTTCCAGGAGAGCATGGAGTTGTGCAACTTTGTTATTAATGCTACGTATGTTGAGGGGTTGTGGAGTTGAGTGGTAGTGGTTGTTGGGCCTGGGTTTGGGTGAATGTCTCTATCTTTTAAAGAGAGGAGTAGTGTTTGAAATCTAGGATTTGGGAATTTACCATATAGAATTAGAGATTGTCTGGGATTGGGAGAGTCATATCTAATGTGGGTTATCCTATGGTATTTTGCTAGTAGATAGCTGGGTGTAGATGTTATGTTAACATGTTTAGTGAGAATAGGTAGAGAAGGAGAGGTAGATAGCCTGTTGGGGTAGAGAAAGTGTGGATATATTGGGTGTTCATAGGAGGTTAGCAGGTAAGCTAAAGTTGAGGTGGTAGAAGTGTAAGTATGAGTAACCTCTGTAACAGGACTGGGGTGGGTAGCTTATACAGCTGGAAGAGTATGTTGTTAGGTTCTTGTTATAGGCTTGGAGGTATGCTAAGTGTGGAAAGGAAATAGGTGGAGGGTGTGGTGGGAGAGATAGGGAGTGTAAGTGAAAGGAGGGAATTGGAGTTAATTGCCAATGGTGAAGGGTTTGTGATTGGTGGAAGAGGGAAGGGGTGTGGTTAGATGATATAAAAGTAGGACCCCCAGGGGTGGGTGGGAATTGGGGGTAGAGTAGGGGAGCGGAGTGAGCCCACAGGCCGAACGGAGCGGGTAGAGACAAGGGAAGGAGAAGCTAGAGAAGAAACTTTCAGCAATGCTGGTAACTGAAGGTAAGTTGATAAGTCAAGAGTGGGAAAGATCAGAGATAGATCAGGAGTCTATGAGATAAAAAACAGTTGAGGGTAGACAGTTGAAGTAAAGGGTAAGTGAGAAAATAAGAGCAGGTCTAGGACTTAATGGGTTTAGTGGAAGCACAGAGGAAAATACAGAGGGATAAGCAGGGGATAAGGGTTGGGATAAGGGTGCTACCTAGTGTGCAGATCTAGTATTCCAGGTAAGCATGTAGGGTCGCTAGCTGGTTTAGAACTAGGGAAGGAGTGATAGCTATTAAAGGGGGGTTATTATAAAGTAGAAAAGATTAGTTGGATACAGGGTAGATAGGAGGGGGGGTAAAGGTTGCTGGCTGTTCAGGCTTGTAGCTTACTTTAGAACCCTTGAAGCAAATAGTAGACAGTAGTCAGTTTTACAAGCAGGACTCAGACAACCACATACTTTCTTGCTTCTTTGAGACAGGGTGCAGGGAATATAAGGATGTTAGATGAGACCGCAGATAATTGGGTAGGGTCCTTTGTCACCAGGTAGGTAGGTTCTTAGAGACTATATCAGGAACAGCACTATGGTGAACAGGGTACTTTAGGGAGAAAGAGAAGATGAACGTGGAAGAGAGAAAGAGTTAGCACATAGCAAGTAGTTATGGCAATTAAACAAACAAAAAAGCTTTACATGAAGATACAATTAATAAAATAGCTTATATACATGCCCTTAGTTTTAATGAAGCCATTGGAATCAATTTGTAGTACTGTGACATTATAAAGTAGCAAAGACACTGTTAATAGGCTCAATAGGACAGCAGACCATACGATGACTCTAAGTTATAATTCATACTTATAATGTAAAAGATTAAATGGATTGTCATGTATTGAAACAAATGCATAGTAAAATACATGAGTCTAGACTATAATCCCCAGGTATGAGTTAGGGCAGACTAGTAGGCAGGCTCAGAATACACCTTAAACAATGAACCACAAGATGAACATCACATTCTTATTCCAACATAAAGTGCACCTTAAACAATGGACCAGAAGGGAAACAATACATTCATATTCTTACATAAAGTACACCATTCCCACTAATAACTCATTAATTAAGGCTTTGCATTTAATCAATTAAATATGCACTCACTAGGTATGTATGCTATACATACGGGCAAAGTGAATTCTTAATGTTATTCAGGATAGCACCCACTAGATACTACTAGTTACCACAGCATTGTCATATTTCTGGTCAATAAGACCCCTATCAAATAAAGTAGGGAGCAGAGTATATTACCTCTGTAGTTATTGGTGAGAGCTGCTCTGGAAGGTTTTATCATTAATTACTCTTTAACTGCTAGAGCAGACCGCTGAAATACAAGACCTAGTTGTGGTTATGGTAGACTGCAGAAATCATACCTCAGTATAAATTGGATAAATCATTCAAACATTTAAGAAACCCGTGGCCCACTTACTGATATGTGAAAATATATGTAGATTACCGCTAGTGTTAGCAAGCAAGAGTCTGAGACATTTCAGGGAAAAGTTAAAAGAAAGCACCCTGATGTGGACGCTGATTAACTAGCATCATTACAGCATAAAGAGCTTGGTATACAGCACAGGTAAGGTGCTTATTGCTCAGAAAATTAACGAAAATGAAAAAATTGGCTGTTCTGTCAGCTTTTTAAGTGAAGCACAACTGTCTGTGAAGAGGCTTAAGGCTCAGAGCTGTTAATGAACTGCTTCCTGTAACCAAGAATATAAGGTTTGATTCCTTCCACCTTCATTTGCCTACTGTGTGAGTCATGTAACCAGACATTTATCCTGGGTCCCTTTTTGCATGTTTTTCCCTATAATTATTTTTGACTTTGCACAAACTTCTTGAGAAAAGAAGATGAGGCATTTTGTTATGTTCCAGATAAAATTGTGGTTTTCTTACAAACTTGACATGCATTATAGTTACTAAATTATGACAGATGTGACAGTCAGACGTCATTTCAAACAGAAAAATCTTTAGTAATGCAAAGCTTGTTATTCTTGCCACTTTATAAAAGCAATATTTAAAATCTGTCCCATTTATGGGGTCTTTGTGTCTGATTCTTGAGTTATGAAGTTGAGAGGGTAGAGGCAGTTGTAATTGGTTGCACTGGATGGTTTTGACACCAGTGAGCTAAGATACATTTCTTGTCCATTATTTACGTATTTTATATTCATTAATGTTAAGCAAGTATCTGAAATATACACAGTCATAAATGTGGTTGTAATTGATGGTTTTGTGTGTGTGTGTGTGTGTGTGTGTGCACATCTAGAGGGCTTAACTTTCAACTGTGCCCAACTTCACTTGCTATATTTAGTTTATTTCTTGTAAAATGTGTGTGTTTTCTGACAAACTGTTGTGGAATAAATTCACAAATAATGACAGATGTGAGTTTCAGACTTCATATCCCTCAGAAAAATGCTTACTAATGCAAAACTTCTTATACTAGCAACTTTCTAGTTGTATAAGAGAAATGTTTAAAGTATGTCCTTGGTTCTGAGGTTCTGTAACTGATTGTTGAGCTAAGAGATTGGGAGTTAAGGATGGGTTGCAATAGGATGCACTGTATAATTGTGACAACAGTAAGCTGAAATAAATTTCTAGGTCATCTTTATTATTTACTTATTTATATATCTATAGATTTAGCTCCGTATATATCTATTTTATATATATATATATATATATATATATATATATATATCTATGTGCGTGTATCTATGTGTATATATGGGTTTATATGATTTCATCCAGTTTTCGGAAACTCAAAAATCATATGTTCAAGAACATAAGATTGAGTTTCCAAAAACTTGAAATAAAAGAAAACACCAATCTAAATGTTTAATATAAAATAAAAAGGCTTTGCGGCTGGAGAGTAAAAAACACTTTAATATACAAATAATGAAAAATAGGTAAGCGCTTTCGAGGTTGCCCTCTTCTTCAGACCTTAATAAAACAAACTCACATATTAAAAGTTTAAATACAATTGTCAACCAATAAAAACACACATAAACTAATGAGGCAAACCTCTTTTTCTCAAGAGAGGTTTTAAAGAGACAGCACTATTCAGGCCAGGTGGAACATAAGCTTTAAAATCAACAATCCATCTTAGCTCAGTGTAATCTGTTTCATTACATAGATCTCCCTCTCTTTGACTCTCATTAATTTTCTGTGAAACCAAAACTTGAAAAAGAAAAAGCGAAGAAACTTCGTAGAGATTTTGCCGATTTTCATGACGGCAATGTCTTCTCTTGGACCAGAACTACTCGAGCAATTGGTTTGCCTGACAGCTCTTTGGAGGTGGAGCAACAGACTGCTGTGAGCAGCCCTGTCAATGGAGTCAATGTACGTGCAAGTATGCAGCGTTCTTTCGGTAATGCTGCTGTGAGCAGTGGAACAGTTGAAGAATATCATAACACAAGCCGTAATTCTGAAAAAAACATCCCTAATGGCTTTACCATCTAATAATTTCACCAAGGAAGGCAAAGGATGTTCTAGTATGTAACATTTCTCTGGTAAAGCTGCTTCTAGCAATGGTACTGTGGAACTGAATCGCAATACGAGTCGCAATTTGGATAGAACATCCTCAGCGGCCTTATTAGTGAATTTGCAGGATTTTAACAATGACTTTCCTGTGGTGTTGAACTCCAAAGGGCAAGGTTCACTTTGTAAGCTGGTAGAACTGACACGATGCGAAAAACAACTGTGTGTATCTTCTGACAATCAGAATGGACTTAATACTGATGTAAGTACTGAAAATGATGTGAACGATGCAGATGCCATTGAAAATACCAATGTGGGTAGGGGCTCTACTACTGATAATGATTCACGGACTGTATGTGCACTAGATACGCCTATTGAGAATAGTAGTATCGTTAATGAAGAGTTTGATTCCTCTGTACCAGGTTGTGTTTTAGACAGCAGTTTAACTGTTTTAAATAATGAGCCTGTTGTTGGACCTAAGGTTTTAGCAGGGGTTAACAGTAGTAGTAGTATGTGCACAACAACCAAACAAGGCTCAGACAGTACTTGCCATTTGGCTGCTTTTTGGAGAAGGCTCTTCCTATAAGGCAAGACAAACGGATGGGGAGATCTCGAAGCCGCATGAGAAGGGGAAGAATACAATCCAACCGCTTGGCTCACATCAAGGGTCCGATTACATGCAATCAGAAGTGAATAACTTAATTTATAATCTGTCTTCTGTAGAATTTACCAAGGAACAGGTTTCTGTATTAAATAAGGGTTTATGATTTGTTCCAGCAAATAAGTTAAACCTGGTTGATACGGTTTTGGAATTAAACGTGTTTGCTAGAAGCATTATGCTTAAAACTGTTTTTGTGAATGGGGGTACAGACACATTAAATACACATGCCACATTTTCTCTACAATATTCCCAAGTTAAGATTGATTGATTTTTTTGGACATTAGTGTGAGTAAGAATATGTATGGTAATATATCAACTAGGCTATTTAGAAAAAGTTGCAGGAGAAACAATATTCTTCATCAGTCTAGTATGCACCCCAGGCATATTACCAAAAATGTTGTAAAGAACCAGGTACTTCCTTGCATGAGATTGCACACTGACGTATAAAATCTTGAAGAGGCACTAGATGGTTTATATATAGATCTTAAGAATAGGGGCCATAGAAGTGATGAAATAGACAATGCAATGAAGGAATTGAGTTTGTTAGATCATAATAAAACAAAACCCTTTTTTTCTGATAAGTCCCCTATGATTGGCAGGATGATGGAAGAGTAGGTGCTGAGATGGTGAATAGGTTATGTTTAACTTTTTCTAGGGATGTTAATAACATTTGCAAGATAGTGAAAAAGAACTGGCCCATTTTATTAACAGATCCCCAAATCAATAGGGCCAAGAGAAGACATTGCCGTCACGAAAATCGGCAAAATCTCTACGAAGTTTCTTCAGTTTTTCTTTTTCAAGTTTTGGTTTCACAGAAAATTAATGAGAGTCAAAGAGAGGGAGATCTATGTAATGAAACAGAGTACATTGAGCTAAGATGGATTGTTGATTTTAAAGCTTATGTTCCACCTGGCCTGAATAGTGCTGTCTCTTTAAAACCTCTTTTGAGAAAAAGTGGTTTGCCTCATTAGTTTGTGTGTTTTTTTATTGGTTGTCAATTGTATTTAAACTTTTAATATGTGAGTTTGTTTTATTAAGGTCTGAAGAAGAGAGAGAGAAACCTCGAAAGTGCTTACCTATTTTTCATTATTTATATATTAAAGTGTTTTTTACTTTCCAGCCGCAACACCTTTTTATTTTATATTATTGTTCTTTTGGGTCTGTTTGATTCTACCACTTTCTTTTTGTGCTTATAAATCTAAATGTTTGCAGGCAGGCAAGCCCCCCTGTATGTCTCATAGACATACCAGCACCAAGATTGCACTACAGTGAGGAAAAAGGTAAATTCCCTGATCCCCACTGTACCACGGTCTATACAGAACTGATTCAAAGGGGAATTTTGCCTTTTCCCCAGTGTAGTGTGATCTTGGAGTTGGTATATAAATTTTTTCCAGGGTATGGGGGGTATGTTTTTCTTTTATTCTGAGTTTTCAGAAACTCAATCATATGGTCGAGACCATATGAATTTCGACTTTCCAAAAACTGGATGAAGTTACATAAACCCATAGATGTATATATGTATGCATGTGTATTTGCTTTTGTAGACTTTGAAACAATAGCCCACTTAAGTGGCAGCTCAGGCAGTAAAGCTGCAAAATAATAATAGCATAGGAAAAATTGCATAGAAGTTGACAATAGACAGAGAGTACAAGCATAAGAAAATAACATAGCAAATTTTGTACCAAATATTAGTATAAAATACGAAAAGTATAGAGAGGGAAATCAAAATGGAATTAGTATATTCCCCGAGTAGTAGCTTAATTAAGTAGTAAGGCTGGACAGTATTGCTATGAACAGCATTGATATTGGACGCATGTTGATAGCTGACAGAGTATAAATACAGTTCATTTGGAACTGTAGATATGCTGTTCAATTTTGTGTGTTATACAGCAACTGAGTAACTAAATATTTAACAGCTCCTGGCGGTGCCTAGATAATCTTTGAAAAGTTAGCCAACGAGAAAAACAGTGACCAGAGTTTGTCAGTGGTACTGTGTGTTTAGAGATGTGGCGAGTGAGATGGACAGAGGTTATTTAGCCAGGAGTTGTGTAAGAACACAGCCAGGAATCATTCAAATATTGTTTTATAAGATTTTTAAGACCTCTTTGATGTCCGATGAAAGTTGGCTGAAGTAGTGCCTCCCTACTTTCACCATGCATACTGTCTAATTTCTTCTCTCCAAGCACAGTCAATATATTTCTTAAATAAGGGGCCTTTATAATTTTGCCTAGGATATATTATCTAGTTATCACTGTTCCAAAGATTGTACTCATTGTGTTTAATGTTAGGTCTATGAACTGCAACTTGTGAATTTATTGACAAGGTTATTTTTCAACTTGTTATATCTGTCCAAATATTTGTGCTTTGTATGTATGGGTTCACATTGTGTGAACTGAAGTTGATTTTTTTTTACTTAGTTAATATGGTGTTATTCTATATTATGTTTTGTGATTACTTTATTAAACTGTAACCATATTAATAAAGTACCAAAAAGTGGCAGCTCTCCACAAAACGGTTGGATGTGTGTGTGTGTGTGTGTGTGTGTGTGTGTGTGTGTGTGTGTGTGTGTGTGTGTGTGTGTGTGTGTGTGTGTGTGTGTGCATGTGCACGTGCATAGGTGTCTGAATGTATGAGTGTGTGAGTGCTGGGGGGGTGGTGTCTTTACCAATTTGATGCATGGGCCTCTAAGGAGAACATTACTGCCATCAGATCTGAAAGCACTAGTGTTAGTTGAAGTGTGATTCACGAACATGTTAATGAGCTGGTAATGAGTATTTTTTTTCTTTGTGGCCATAGCTGTTTCTGAATCACATTTTCTCACTGGTGTGGTAATTTACTCATCTATGGTAGGCAATTACTGCAAGTGGTGAGACTTTTTCTGAATCCCAGCTTTTGATTCTAGAGCAACATAATTAAGTCATATAAATTTGAACTCATAAATTTGATTTTACTACATGCTTATATCTAAAATTGAGTGTAATCCAGGAGGTCGGCTATATATTTGGTCAACCAGTTTGTGTGGGTGTGAGAAACAGTGACTGCAAAGTTAGTCAAGAGCTCTTTGTGTGACAACAGGTATGTCAACTATGTGTTGGATATAGTGAGGAAAGGTAAGAGTATGCAGGGGCAGGCATTGTGATATCTGTAGTAGTAGTGCTGTCAACTTTTACATTTGAGAGATCACAGTACAGCCTGACATTGGGAATATGACCTTCACCTCGTGTAGTGTGATCTTGAAGGTGGTATAAATAACATACTGGAAGTATTAGGCTGCAGGTGAGTAGCCCCCTGCAAAAAACAGTGTTTTTTTAAGTATGGTTTGGTTACTGGTATAGTCAATCTTATATATTTCCTGGCTACTGTGTTCAGCATTTTGTTGCTCTCTTTGTTTAATTCATCCTTTGCTGATATAATGCTAAAATCATACATAAAAATTGCTGTATGATAATCCATCAGTATTATTATGTATATGCTATTTAACTTTTTTATTATTATGCTTTTAAATCATGTACATATTGTAGATAATATTTTGTTTTCTCCATAGGTTCCCTTTGTAAATAGGCTATACATGACAGAACCAATGTGTTGATAAAATATAACAAAATAAACAAGCTGTATGAGGGCAGCTGAGGCATATGGGCTGTGGTTAATATAGATGTGTTAATTCTCTTCATATTTAATAATGTCTGGGGCTTTGTCATAAATGGAGGGTAAGGTGAACTGGATCAAATCCTAATTCTTCCTAATATTTGTTACTGTAATGCATAAGACCTAGAGTAATACACAAACACACATGCTTTTTTATATCCATCTAAGTATACATATCTATCTATATATATATATATATATATATATATATATATATATATATATATATATATATATATATAAGCCACAGTGGTGCAGCGGTAGCGTTGTCGCCTCACAGCAAGAGGTTCTCCCGTTCGATTCTCGGCTGGAGCGCCTTCTGTGTAGAGTCTGCATGTCTTCCCTGTGGTCGAGTGGCATTCGAAAGACAGGTGTAAATGGGCCTGCCTTTGTTGAAGGTTGGGCATCGAGCTGGCACCTCGGCACCGTAAAAATCTACTGCCAATCATTAGCAGACCGGAGTTCCTCTGTGGCGACCCCTAACCAAGAAAAGCCGAAAGAAGAAGAAGATATATATATATGGATCTACTTCTAAAGCTTGAAGTTTCAAAACTTCAAACGGCCGAGACCAAAAGATCTAAGGTTTGAAACTTCGAAAATTAAATAAAAAAAAATGGAAACAAAAAAATGTTTTTTTATATCTTTGTGGGGGCGGGGGGGGGGGGCCACCCTGCACCCCCCCCGCTAAATAAATATACCAACTCTGAGATTGCACTACAGTGAGGAAAATGGTAAATATCCTGTTCTGTGCTTATGGTCTTGGCCTTTTGAAGTTTACAAACTTCTAGCTTCTGAAGGGTATCCATTTATTTATATATGTGTGTATGTGTATATATATATATATATATATATATATATATATATATATATATATATATAAAATTAAATAAAAAATTTATATATACACACATGCTTACATCACTCAGAGACAGACACACACATCCTGGAGAGATCTTTTAAACTGTTTAATCAAAGCTGTTTTTTGTATTAGTAGTCCAGATAGAAATAGCTTCTGCTTTATTATATAGATGGAAATATACACGCTGGAATAATGATATGAAAGGGACATTTGCATTTTGTAAATCCTAATGCTGTGTGGTTAAGGTCTAGTTTTATTGGCAAGAAGTCAATAATATTGCAACTTACCCTGACAGTAAACCATTTTAGGCTGTATGTGTTTTTATAGTACACATGTTAATGTCACACTGAAATTACAATCTAGACTTGATGAAACCATAATGCAGAGAGAGCGCTGTATCTGTTCGGATAAAGTAGATACATAATGCTTAGTAACTAAAGTAGGGTGGTTTATTAGTGCAGAAATCTGAATGCAGCCTGCTGATGTCTCTCTGTCAAGGCATGTCAACAAAAGAGTTGTGTAGAAAAGCATAATATTAAATTAATTAGGTAAAGTAAGTGAATTTTTCATACTTTGCTTCTTCCAGCTCTTCTGTCCTCTGGATGGCATCTGTCTCATATTTGGTTCTCCACTGAGCTACTTCTGAGTTTGCTTTGGAGAGCGTACGTTGCATCTCCCCCTTGGTTTCCTGTTCTTCTTCATACTGCTCCCTCAGGAGATCGTTGTCATGGCGAGCTGACTGCAGGCAGTGTGCAAGAGCATTCTTGGCCTACAAGAAAAGTGCCAGTGGAATTATGTCTCATTTTAAATAGCTGTAAAAGTATCTTTTATGTATTTTTGCATTCTTTTAGCACACATTTTTGTGTTTCTTGACTGCTGTTTTATCCACGACAAATCAACTAGTACACCAGACCACATTTAACAAATACGAATAACAATATGTGATATGAAAATTGGTAAAACAACAAAATGTGAAAATGGCAACATAATGCTCTACTGATGTAGCTCACTGTGATAGTTAGAAAAAAGGTATTGTTGGGTAATACTTTGATATAGGAAGATCATCTTCATCTGAACATGCACCATGAAATAAAATATGCATTTTCATTTGTATACAAACAAGCAAACAAACCATTAATCAGATAAAGAGACAAAACAAAAATTAGCCATTTAGTGAAGAGAGCTGTCCAGTAATGTATCTGATCATATTCCTTTTTTACTTTTTCAAAATGCCATTGGGAACCTCATAATGAAATAAGCAATAATGCCCTCCAATGAGAGGGGTAGTTGAACTCTTCCAACATAATGGAACTTTTGTTTATACGTGTTCATCAAGTACGTTTAGGCATCTTACATGATTGCCAGGGGACATGGAGGATGTCCTTTAACAGACTATAAGCTGATAGTCTGGCATTATTAGGCTGATCTGTAGTGGTAGAAGTTCCGTTTGTGGTTCTCTGGGAATCTGTCTAGAGGTGATATGGCCTTTAACAAATATGGAGATGCCATTACAGTTGCCATCAGGCCTGAAAGCCTGGTAGCCACAAAACCCAACTGTGGAGGGAATGCTTTCTTTCTTTTGTGATCCTTTCAAGTCAGTATCATATGAAGCAAAGGTGCAACTTCAACTTTTACCAAACCAGCTTTGAGGAAATAGCTGGTCATAGCAATGAAGCGCAAGGAAAAAAGTGAGGAGGCAAACATTAGATAAAAAATATCTGTAGCAGACTTGCAGACAACATTTTTAAGTTTAATGTGTGAGCTGGGTGTTATTGTCACTGTGCATTAAAACCTGCAGGGAAACTTTAGAAGCAGCTGGAGAAAGGAAGAGATCAAATGGCAAATAAGAAAAATATGTCAAACTGAATGCAGAGTTTCAGAAAATTGTAACAAGAGATAAGGAGGCATATTTAAATGTTTTCCCAGTATTCGCTTCAGTCATCCAGCAATGCTTCACTGAGTTTTCAAAAAAGAATAAAAACATATTTTCATACTGTGGGCAAAAAACCTTGCAGCATCCCCCACACCACCTAACTAATTCATGCCAGCTCCACAACTGCACTACAGTGTGGAAGGATGAAAAAAAAAATTGCAGTAACGTCGTGCTCCATACAAATCAATAGGTTTTGAAAAATCACAAGGAGAGTCCCTTGATGGAATGAATGTAGGTAAGCCTATTTAAACAAATAATGCAAAAATACTGGATAAAGATAAACAGATGGAAAAGACAAGAGGTCTTTAAGAGGATTTTCAGTGTTGAGTAAAACTTCCTTGTTAAATAGGCATGATAAAAGACAATGATGGGAGGGACTTAGCAGAAGCAGTTAACATTAAGAAGAGGTGGCACTGAATATACAGGAAACTGTATAAGAAGGTCCCTAAGATCCCTGATTAATATGATGGTATATTTATTTTGTTATATTTTTATTTGTATTGCAAACCGAAGTACAGCACTGATCATAAATGCTCAACTTTAGTCTCAGACCAGGAGTAAAAATAAAGAAATACAATCTCATATTTATAGAATAGAAATATGGTTTAATATTTACTGTATCATTCATTCAGTATGGTACAGAGAGTTAAGGGTCATGTATGACAGAATACCAAAGAAGATGAAATGCAATGTGTTTAAAACAATGGTGTGACCACTAGTAACGTATGGTACAACAGTCCAGACAGCAAAGGCAGAGCAGTTGAGGAAGCTAGAGTGCCTTTGATGGGTGGTAGAATGCATACTGTGGGACAGATAAAGGAATGATGGCATAAGAGCAGAAGCCAGAGTAGCTCCAATTGCAGAAAAGGTCAAAGATAACAGACTGTGGTGGTTTGAGCACATTTTCAGAAAAGCAGATGACAATCTGGAGAAGAAGATACTGGGACAGACAGGAAGAAGGCAGGAGGAAATGAGGGCATCCAGCAAATAAATGGATAGATTGTGTGAGAGAAGACTTGTGATGATCTGGCTGGCCAGTGTCTAGTTGCCCAGCCTGGGTTACCTGGGATAGCTCTGCTGAGTGAAAGCTGGATGTAAAACCAATCAACCTGCCAAACATGAACTAAGAATTGCTATACTTAATGCAGGTTCAGTAGCACGATGCAGCTTGGAAGTGGATGACATGATAATATGGAGGTGGCTGGACATCCCATGTATCCAACAGACAAAGTGGAAGAGCAGTGCAGTGAAGTCGCTTGGCTTGGGATCCACAGTCTACTACTCAGGAGGTGGAGGACAGACTAGAAATGGTGTGGGAATTATGGCGAAAGAGAGGTTTCACAAGGCAGTGAGGGGTCTCCAGCCTAATGATCGGGCAGTATTTATAAGCTCTGCCTATGCCACACTGCAGGGCTGTGATAGTTAGGAAAAGAGTGTATTCAGACAGCAGTTGTAGGACCTACTTGATAAAGCAGGACAACATGAATTGGTGTTGATAATGGGTAACCTGAATGCATATATCAGGACAGACAGAAAAGGAAAGGGCACTGAGATAGAATCAATGATTGGAAAACCATCCCCAGTGAAACAGTTGGCCCACAGCATTAACCACTGGTTGCCACAATCAGCTGCAAGCAATGGTCAGAGAAAGTTCTAAGGTCAACAGAGACCAGGCTGAAAACCTGGAAGTTGACTGGAGAGAAAGTATAACAGTTCAAGGAATTACTTAGGGCTGTAGCACCCCAAGAAGATAAGGAAACAGGTGGACTTGAAGAAGAATGGCAGTACTAGGAAAAAGGGTACTTGTTGGCTAACAAAGAAGCTAAGAAAGGAGTTGCAGTAGCAAAGAACAGGGCATTGGAGGCACTCTACCAGCTTCTGGAAAGTGACTCAGTAGGTGGCACAAAGAAACTATATCAGGTTGCAAGGCAAAGACAGAAAGATAAAGAAGATAGTCAGACACCCTTCATAAGGGATGCCAGCAACACCCTGCTTACCAGTCCACAGGATATCTAAGGCAGATGGAAGGAATATTTCCAGCAGCTTCTGAATGAAGAAGACCCCACAGAAGCTGTACTGCCCAGATACAGCCTATGATGAGAGAAGAAGAGGAGCCCACCTTAGAAGAAATAAAAATAGTACTAAGGAAAATGAAGTCAGGGAAAGCAGCAGGCTCAGATGATTTCACAGCAGATTTGATAAAAATGCTGGGTGAGATAGGGCATGTTGTTCGCCCGGTTAGAATGTAACTGATGAAATTTCGTGGGTTCTGTTCAAGCAGCTTTATTATATACAAACACATCAGGAATGAGGCAATAACTTTAACTAAGATAAACTTATAAACAAACTAAACTTTAACTTAGATAAGCTTATAAACAAACTGACTCTCTCTCTCTCATACATGTTGACTCTGGCTGCACTCTCAAAATGGCACTGAAGCTAGCATGTGCTCTCTATTTATATGCATGTGTTATCCTTGGAAATGCTTCTTAAAGATACAATGCACATACATATTCTACAGGAGACAAATAGCTCCTGAGGGTCTCAGCAGTGTGGAGAGAAAGGTGTATCCCAAATGACTGGAGAATAAGCATACTCATGCTGGTGTACAAGAACAAAGGGGACATCCACAACTGTGGGCAGCACTGAGGCATCAAACTCCTGTCACACTGTATGAACGGTCTGGAGATTGTTGTTGATAAACAGATACATAGAGTAGTAGAATGTAAGATGGGAGACGAGCAGTTTGCATTCAGATCAGGTCGTAGCACAACTGACCTGATGTTTGTAATAAGACAGTTGGGAAGAAGCTAGAGATGAAAAAAGAGTCTATTTGGGGATTCCTAGAGTTGGAGAAAACATATGACAAGGTCTCAAGAAAGCTGATTTGGTCAGCACTGTGGTGGTCAAACATTGGTAGAATTATTGCAGGCTATTTACAAGGACCCAATGACTCAAGTATGAGCAGTGTTGTTCAGTCTTACAGAGGGGTTTTCAGTGAGAGTGGGTGTGCAGCAGGGTTCAGCTCTGAGCCCACTGCTGTTCATGCAGGTGATGGACTACATTAGCAAACAGGTCTGAGGGGACAGATCAATAAATTTGCTCTGTGCAGAAGATATGGCATTACAGGCAAACTCTGAGCAAGAACTTCAGCAAAGGATAGGGGAATTGATGTAAAACTGAAGGCACACGGGATGAAATTAAGTACATATAAGACAGTGGTAATGTCAGTAAACTGGGGAAATCAGAATAAGCTGAGAATTGAGATAGGAGGGAAGATAGTAGAACAGGTAAATAGCTTCAAGTATCTGGGAGGGGTGGTTGAAGAGAAGGGTAGTCTGAATGAAGAGGTCAAGGCTAGAATCAGAGGGACTGCAGCCGACTGGCATAGAATCTCAGGTGTAGTCTATGACAGAAGAATGCCATAGAAGCTGAAAAGTAAGGTGTACAAGACAGTGGTGTTGACCAGTACTACTGTATGGTACAGAAACCTGGGCAGTAAAGGCAGAGCAGATGAGGAAGCTAGAGGTGATGGAAATGAAGTGCCTGAGAAGAGTGGTAGGATGCACAATGTGGGACAGGCGAAGAAATGAGGACATAAGAGCAGAAGCCAAAGTAGCTCCAGTTTCAGAAAAGATCAAAGAGAACAGATTACAATGGCTCAGACATGTTCAGAAAAGCAGAAGGCAATCTAGTGAAAAAGATTTGGGACAGGCAAGAAGAAATGAGAATGTCCAGCAAAGAGGTGGATGGATCGTGTGAAAGAAGATCTGCAACAGTCAGGCATAACCGTCTTAGAAGGCAGGAGTGTGGCATTGAACTGAGAGAGATGACGACAGTTAACAGAATTCCCCGACCCCATGTAGAAAATGGGGAAAAAGGGGGCTAATGATGATGATGATTATGATGACGAAAGACATTACATTATGCATACTGTCTCACTGGCGTGTTATTCTGTGATGGAAACTGCTTTGGAGATGGGAGATGCATCGAACAGACAGAATTTACTACAATCAGTCAGAATTTGTATTCACCAAAAAAACTACACTCCCTCCGCCTCTTTAATATTTTTTACTTTCAGTCTTCATGTTGGTTCACATTGGTGTCGATGGGACAACACTGTTTCAAAAGAAAAGCTGCCTTAAGAGAACTCTGAACACTATGTCATGGCCTGTTTCAATCTTATTTTCAGATCCAGAGCTGGTTATGCATTAATAGTGGCTTTATATCAAAGAAATGTTCCTTCACTTTTACCTTAACCTCTTCCTCCAGCTGACGACGGAGGTCCTCCAGTTGCTGAGTGTAGCTTTGCTTGCCTCTTGTTAGTTGAGAGATCAAGGATTCCTTTTCCTCCAATAGCCTGGACAATTCCCCTGAAAAAAAGCAAGATGCATTTTCTTTTAGAATATCATTTAAAAGAAAAACAAATAACTGCTCTGGTGCAAATTTACCTCACATTTAGCTGGAATGCATTTATGATGTTCAGTAAATTGTGATTCTAGCTTAATATCAATAAAACTGTTTATAAGTTCAACATTCTCAGTGTACAGTGTAGCATCGTGTAATTCTGAACACTTACAGTAGACTATGACTTACAGGTCTGTCGGGCTTAACCAATGAAGAAACCAAATAGTATTCTGGCTCTAATCAAAATCTAGTTGGGGAGCTCTTCTTTTCTCAGGTGTTAGTTGTTTTTCGTTGGGAGCAAGGGAAAAGGATGAGATCTATTATTGTGAGTTTCATAGCTGTGAGCACAAAACTGCAAAGAGAAATCTGAGTTTGCAGTACCTCAAAGTGTTTCCTTTATTCCAAGGTATGATGATCTTAGTGATCGGAAATATATATATATATATATATATATATATATATATATATATATATATATATATACACACACACACACACACACACACACACTCACACACACATATAGTGTATGGGGCGTACAGCTCCCCATGTTTTGTGGGGTGCAGTGGTGGTGAAGCCCCCCTCCTGCAAAAAAAACATTTCAGTGGTATTTCAGCAAGTTTCAATATTCAGTATTATTTATTCTGTTATCCATTTTGCATCTGAAGCTGTAGGACTTATTGATGTGTCAAGCACTTGTAACATGAACCCTATTTAATAATATGTAAACTGGAGTTCTTGTAAAAAAATCCTCTTGTTTCATTCAGTTGGTAAGATGTTCTAGGGCGAAAGCTTTTTCTATACAAAATTACCTCAGGAAAAAGGTTTATGTTTGACTAAATGTAAATGCCATGTAGCAAATTTTATAAACGATTCAGGTAACAGAGCCATGTTCTCCTATTTAAGTGAAAACAAATATACCTCGTTAATTTATGTTTAAGAAAAATAAGAGAAAATTGAAATGTAAAACTAACTTAAGCAGAAAGAAAGAAAAACAGAAAAAGAAAATTGCTAGCTGATGGCATGACATATGCCCACACACAGATATTGCTACATGTATTTCATGATGAATAAGACAACCATTTTCTTTATAGTGGATGGCATGCTAATATGAAGACGGTGTACTTCATGTTGACTTCATTTATTTCTGGATAAACATGGAACTATAGTGTATTTTACACACACACACACACACACACACACACACACACACACACACACACACACACACACACAGACACACACACACACACACACACACACACACACACACACACACACACACACACACACACACACACACACACACACACACACACACACACACACACACACACACACACACACACACACACACACACACACACACTCTTTCCCCTTCTTTCTGTACAATTGCATGCATCTTTAAATATGTCACTTGAATTATATGCTGTTACCCATTTCTGATAACTCCACCACCTGTCTATGAACTAGAGCCTTCTTACTTAATTCAGGGCAAAAACTCCAAGTCTAAGCTAAACTGTTTGCCCTCTGTTTGTAGCTGGCACCTCTTCCACTCTGCCTGTCTTTTTGCCTTAATTCTATTCTACAGTCCTTGTGCACCCAGTTCACATCTCCAAGAATCCCTCTTTGCTTGTTTACCTTCATTCATATTCTATCCCATCTATCTTCCTAGTCATCCTTATCACCTCTTCAGTACTTCTTCTAGTATTTTAATCTCACTTGACCTACAAGGTCTCAAGAACAGCATGCAGTAGTCCAGCTGCAGGGTAGTCATTGACTGGTGGAGTAGTAAACATCAGTTTCTCCTACCTTCTTGTTCCTGGATTCACTTTTCCTAAGTATGAATCCTAGCATCCTGTTAGCACTGGCTGCTACCTTTTCATTCAGTGTGTCATAGTCCATTACTGTTTTATCACCATACCTGGGTATTTCTTGTATGTCTGTCTGTCAGTCTTTCTGTTTGAACAGCAGTCTCTCTGAGCTATGATTCACATCCAGGCTATTATGCTCGAGTTACAGCACTTTACATTCGTCACCTCTCTGTCAGTGCTGCACTGATCAGCCAGGCCCTGATCTTGACATATTCTAAGACTAATCATTTTTCTGATGTCCTCTGCCACAAACGCATTGAAACATTCTGTGCCCAGGAAAGACACATGACTCGCACTCCTGGTTATTTTCCAGTTTCTTGAGATCCTTACCTTTTGACAACCAATTCCTCCTACCCAACCAACTTTTTATCCAACATTTTCTCTTATTCTTACCTCTTCATGCTTAATACCTTTTAAATAGTGCCTGGTTGAAAATATTGCTGACATCAGGCAAGATTATATCAGCCAGGCTGTTATTGTGGGCTTTCAATAACACAGTTATAAAACTGAGTTAGACCAAAAGTATATTTTAAACACAAACAAGGTAATGGTCAGTAGTACCTAGTCTGTGGACACTATTTCCAAAAATATTCGCCACCAACACATCCGAAGAACTACTCAACGGCTGCATATAAAAACAGTAGATTCATTGGTGAGCGCTTTTGTGTTGTTGAAACACCACTTCTTCAGACCTAATAAAAACTAAACTGCACTCTACTTAAATACCACTCAATCATTGACATGTCCAAACCTTTTCACATGTCATCATTCAACTGTATGCCAGTTAAACTCACACTACCTAAAAGCAGAGTTATACTCAATAAGCATATACATACTGACACAAAAGTAAACACAAAATAAAAATAAAAACACATCATAATAAATACATATCCGATGTGCAACATCTTTAAAAACATACAAAAAATGTAAAAAAAGACATTGTACTAACTTGATAAATGTGCACTGCAGAAAAAGACAAAAGTATTAAGGCAGAACTCCCTGTATAAGCAATGCTGACAAACCTGCTAAAAAATGTAACATTATATTTATAACAGAATGTAATTTTCCTTAACAATATATAGTCATGTACAAGAGCTCAAAACAGCATGTTTACCTATCTAGCGGTCTGGACTTCAATATGGGTTTGAGGGGTACCTTTTCATTCAGCCCCCTCCCCTTGTCTGCTCGAAGCCTCAATATCCACCTGCTCTCTGTTGTCTCAGTCAAATTCACTGTATCACCAACTCGTTCATTACCATACACCATTTCTATTACCTGAAACCTAAAACTGTGACTGGCATCAGTCTTGTCAACATACCTTGCCAATTCATCAGTGTTGTCTTTGTTTCTAATTTTGAGTAAATGCTCTCTGATTCTATATCTTAGCTTTCTATTGGTTTTACCCACATAGTAAGCGGAGCATCTGTTGCATACGGCCAAATAAACAATGTTAATACTATTGCAGTTTGCCTTTACCTTGAAAGAAAAGTCTCTCCTAAGGTCAGGATGTGAAAACACATTGCTTGTGTTGATATATTGACACTGATTACAGTTCAAACATGGGACCATCCCCAACTTATCATGACTCTTGAACTCTCGTTTATCCTTAGAATAACACAACATCTGTTTCAAAGATTTCTTATTTTTGTATAGAAACGATGGTCTATCACCAACTATGGGTCCTATCTGAGGATCCTGTGTGAGTATTGGCCAATATTTCCGAATGACATCAGTGACTACTCTGACATCACTGGAATATTCAACTGGCATTCTCACATGCCTCTTCTTGAATTTTCCACCTTTCACATGCTCAACATTGTTGATTACCTCCCTCTCAGAGAAATAAGGTTTCCCTCTATCACTCCTAAGCTCCCCGACGTTAGAAACTACATCAGAACCTTCTGCTTTGTTATATCCCCTATTAACAAACCTCTCTTCTAATACCACCATCTCAGTATTAAATCTCCCTTCCTCTGTAGTCAACCTTGAGGTTCTTAATGCCTGTCCCTTAACCACATTGCTGAAAACATGGTGGGGATGCATGCTAGTTCTATGCAATAGATGATTCCTATGACATTCTTTCCTATGTATCTTGGTAGAAAGTGTCACTTTATCATCCCAATATGTTGGGTTGAGTTGGTATATATAATTGATTGGGGGAGTTTAAGCACAGGGGATCTTGCACCCTGCAGAAAAAAAATGTTTTTTTTTTTTTTGCTCTTTCAAGATTCACTCTAAAATGATCACTTTTTTTGCATGTGCTGTTTGGAGCATTTGCTCAGTGATGAGACATACATATATATCTATGTCTAATCTAGCAATCTATCTGTATATCTCTATATACATACATACTTACACACACACACACACACACATATATATATATATATATATATATATATATATATATATATATATATATACATATAGATGTAGATACATAGATATATTCCCTTTGGGGATAGCAAACTGCATTTCTGTGTCTTTATGTTATTTTTAGGTTTAGTTTGAGCATCACAAATATGATACTGCAGAAAAAGATTAAACTTACCCTGGGGTGATTCTGTTTTTTTTTGGCAGAATCATCTTGAAACAGCAACAAATGATTATAGATACAGTAAACATTGTGCATTTCCCCTATACCTAAAGCTTTAGTAAATACAGAGATAGCCCATTATGCATTTATGTCAGTCCCAGTCTTATTGTTAGCATACAGAACATAGTGAACAACAAGGAATTAAGATAATATCTACCATTTGCAGTCTGAAGCTTAGCTTTTTGAGTAGACATGTCATTAAGGGATCTTTGGGCTTCCTCACACTTTGTTCTGAACTCATTAACTTGGTCTTCAAGAGTTCGACACATCTTCTCCATGTTCACCTAAAAGGCAGAACCACATCATCAGTAAATTCGTGTATCATTCATTGTGTCACTGCCCTGTCATGAGACTGTTCTGTAAAATTATTCTTTATATACCTTTTTAGCTATTACAGTCACTTTCAGTAAATGCTTTTTCTTAAAAATAAAATTACTTTTATTACTTAAATAACTTTATTCGACCCATTTAGATACTGCATTTTGAAAGTTGAATATCTCAGCCTTGTTTTTGGCCAGGATGATTATCTGCAGACAAATGCCTCTGCTCCGCCTTCCATGCACCTGTGATTGTACTTTTTTTGTGTGTGTGTGTGTGTGTCTGCATGCACATATGTGCACAAATACAAGGGCCACATGTGTCCTCATGCGTGTGCACACACACACACACACACACACACACACACCTAGGTCAGCAAAGAGATAGGTGCACCTAGGTGGTGCCACCACAAACAGATACACAACAATACTGCACTGCCCTGACTTGTGAAGAGGTCTAGTTTAGGGATACATCTGCCATCCAAGGTATCTATTAGAATGCCTTGCTTTATTTCCTATTCTCAATCTGAGTGACCTGACCTACTGAGAGTGCCTGTTTAGGTATTGATAATGCCTGGAATGTATTGGCCAACATGGAATGACTTCTGACTGATGGCCACTCCCATATAATCCTGGTCTCCTGCTAAATGAGAGGAGTATGAGTCCTGCCTTGCTCGTTTGTATAACAAGACACAGAGAGTTTGTTCAATCTGGATCAGTAGGGAACTGGGTTGAAGAAAATCATGCAGGGATGAAAGGCTGAGGTAGATTACCTGGGTCTATGTTTGGCCATTGAATGGGCTAACCATCAAACAGCTGAACAGTGAAATAAGCAGCAAAAGTTCAGTCACCAAAGTTTCATTTCATCAACAGGGTAAGTAACTAGTTGTCCAACACTTCCCCATCTTATACACAGAGAAGTGTGTCAAATACCTTTTCTCCACTGTAGTGCAATCTCATAGTTGGTATATATATATATATATATATATATATATATATATATATATATATATATATATATATATATATATATATATATATATATATATATATATATAGTAAGGGGTGTGTGGGGGGGGTGAAGCCCCCAACCTGGGTTGGTAGCCCAGTTGATGACCAAACATAGACCCAGATTACCCTCATTTCCAGCACACTGATGTGCAGATTATGTTCCTGGTGAGACCATGTCCCTTGGCTGACCAGGAATGGAGTGCACTCACCACTACAGTGAGGAGGCATGTGAAATGAGTGTGACCACAAAGTATTTTGGGGAATAAAGACGATCTCTTAGAAAAGGTTGGCAACATCCATTTAGCACTTTGGGAGGCAGGGAAATTTAGCCTTACATACTACCCAAGTGTTGATCTATAAGATATGAAAGTCCACTGACAGAACTTCATATTAAGCTTGGCAATCTATACTGGTGGTATGTCAACTGATACCAGCTACAGAACCCAAAGAAATAATAGTCCCTTTGGCAGCTGATATTAACCAGAGAACAGTGTGTACTCAGACTTATTACTGCCTCTGAGTAAAGGGACCTATGATCTACTGTTGCGTTGACGACAGTAACATCACTCTGTGTGATGGAGTACACTAAGATTTGTATTGGTATACAGTCACCACTAGCAGGTTAAAAAACTACATTGCTTTGTCCCTGAAACATGACACTTATTCTGGAGACTGAGAGCAGCTGATTGTTCAGATAAGGAAATATTTATATACCTCAGGATCAGGAAAGGGTTTGTTGGCCAGAAAATAAAATTGCTTACTGCAGTTCCCATGCCGAGCAGATTTGGTCTGCTTTTCATGCATAAGTAGTGGTTACCACACTTAAACACTTGGTAAAGGTTTGTGATCATACCTCTCAACCTCTTAGAGCAAGAAGTCTGGACAAAGCAATCAATATTGGGGGGGGGGGGCCCAAACATAGGGATAA